>NC_142115.1:25060000-25142500 GCF_056152115.1 Neolamprologus brichardi
CAGCATTTATCTCTCTATCTACTGTAAGTGGATTTGTGTCTGGGATTTGCTTGATAGATGATAGCAGTTATACAGTGAGGAGGTTTCCTGCAACTCTTTTTATTATGTGGCCTATTTTTCTGAGTAACCCTCTAAACTATGTGCTATTATGAGTGTGCACACATGTGTATGTGTGTGTGTGTGTACGTGTGTGTGTGTGCGTGGACTAAATTTAGCACAGATTTTCTTGAGGTTGATGATGTAACAAGCTGTCTATGTAGTTCTCAATAAGCCTCGATGGAGAACTGCACAACAATCCTATACAAGAGAAGCGAGTTAGACTCCCTCTCTTGGTTTTTCTCTGAGTAATTTTACTTTCACTGTCAGTCTGTTGTTTTTTCTGTCTTTCTCTAACACTCAAGGGACAGAAATAGAGAAGAGAGGAGGCCAAAATGAGAAGAGCCACAGGGAGATTGAGACTGCATCGTATCATAAATGCAATACCAGTTCTCATTTTAGAAGAAAAATGCCCATCTTCTTTTGCTTTCAACTCTGAGGTGGATTTGATGGCTAGACACTGGGCTTCATTTGATACCCATTTGTTCTAAGACCTTGAATACACCATGCACTGATAACCTGATCATCACTCATCATCATCAGTGTGTTGGCCTGTCAAAGCAAACTGATAAGTTGCCCACTGTATTGTGTGCTCAAGAACATAGGAAAATCACTCATTCCTTATTATCTGTATGAAGATATATGACGAGCCATGTCCTATAAGTGAAAGTGTGATTTTTCATAATGGGCCTCTGCTCTCTTCTTTTCTCGTTTTTGCTTCTAAACAAACATTCACTCATATTTCTTCGTGACAAACTTTGATTGCTTTTATTGTTTCAGTGCTACACAGCTCATGACATGGGACGGAAACCCCGCGTGCCTCATGATAAAATGCATGGAAACAGCACAGGACACGTCTTGCATGGCAATACAACGATGGCTGCCGTCGCATATAAGCTATATACTGTAGCTACAACACTGAATAAACATGAGCTTGTACATTAACAGCGAAAGTTTCTATATTGACTTGTTTCACCGGTGGATTATTTTTACACCATCCTTAAGACACGACTAAAAGGGACTGTCCCTGAATGAAAGTCTGTGTATTGTTGTTGTTTTTTGTCTTTTTGCTGTTTCTATATAGTCACTGAACATCCCCGCTCTCTAACGTATCCGCATTTAAATAAACGCAAACGTTTTTCTTTTCTTTTTTTTTTACTCTGGTTATGGTCTGTGGAATTTGCATTTTATAATCTTCTTGAAAGCGTTTTGGAAGTCTTTGTTGAAGTAGGCATATATGATGGGGTTGAGGAGAGAGTTTGAATAGCCCAGCCAGTTTATGACTGCGCCCAGCCACTCGGGCATGTAGCAGCTCTCTGCACAGAAAGGCAGTACCAGCGCAACGATGAAAAAGGGCAGCCAGCAGAAGATGAAAGTTCCCATAATGATGCCGAGTGTTTTCACCGTTTTACGTTCCCTGGCCAGCGCGATCTTTCTCTTCGCCCCCGAGTTCTTTTCATTCATGTTTTCATAGCCGTGCGAGGAGGACTGAGGAGTGTTGGGCAGAGGCAAGTGCGTCTTTGAGTTGCTGATAACTTCTATGATCTCCAATGATTCGCCCTCGTCTCCATGCTTCACCGCGCCATTTACGCACGGAGAGCTGGATTTAGACTCATCCCCGCGCTTCCAGCCTTTGCCGCCGGCCTCTCCGTTGGTTTTCTTGTGAAAGATGGCCGGAGACACACTCAAGCACTTTTCTGACACTTTTGCTTTCTCTGCTTTCTTTACTGTCTTTCGAATCCGAAACCGAGCAGCTCTGAATATTCGTCCGTATAGAACTAACATGAGGATAAGAGGGATGTAAAAAGCTCCAAACGTAGAATAGATGGTGTAGCCCGGGTCCTGGCTGATCATGCAGGCGTCGGGGTTTGCCCTGTCTTCGGCGCTTCTCCAGCCTAACATAGGCGGAATAGAAATGGAGAAACCAATTAGCCAAGTGACGCTAATCAAGAACGCAGCTCTCCTTGGTGTCCGTTTATTTACATAGTCAATAGGGTCCGTTATGGCCCAGTACCTGTCCAAAGCAATTGCGCACAGATGCAGGATGGATGATGTACAACACAGTACATCCAGAGAGATGAATAAATCACAGATCTCCTGCCCCAGAGTCCACTTGTTTAAAACCTGATACAGGGCCGCCATTGGCAGGACCAGCACAGAAACCATGAGGTCTGTCACGGCCAGGGATCCGATCAGATAGTTGGCCACATTCTGGAGAGATCTCTCCAGGGCGATGGCTGCCACGACGCACGCATTGCCAAATATGGAGCAGAGGATGAGGGCCCCCAGGAGCAATGAGGTAATAATCTGGTAACTTAGCACCAGATCTGGAAGAGACCCGGACCCCGTGCCATTTTCACCCCCGTTCCAGTCGACAACCACGTCCCCCCCACTGGGGTAAACACTGGTCGCGTTGCTGTCGTTGTTGCTTGTGGTTATAAAATCCATAATGCAACCACACTCAGAGCGAAACTTTTCCCAAAGTAGTGGGGAGTAGTGGAAGAATAAGCAGGAGTCAGTCAGCCCCCTCAGACTGCTGCTGCCGCTGTGCGTTTTACCGGGTCCATCGGAGTTACCGGGCTCGTGCTGTCGCTCTCAGGACGCATGACGCAGACGTGCTTGTGAGTGCGTGTGAGGGGGCTGTGTATGTTGTAGCCCATGAGTGTTGACAGCCGGGTGCGCACACTGGTACTGCGAATCATCTGAGCTTGGTGACGCCGTGAATTCATTTATACCAACAGCTTTAGGTACGTCAGACCGGGAGGAGGTCGTCCTGGAGGTTTGTGCCTTTACTCTTCTTGTTGCTCAGTTTTTCATCACAGACCGCCACCGAGGGTGCAGAGAGCTACTGTCCTTTTTGTATCTCCTTTATTTTACTCTTTGGACTCACTGAAAAAAGTATTTTGTTTATTTATTCATTATTTAAAGTTTAGTTTTAGCCTTCATCGGAAAGGGTTGGTATCAGCCAGAACTAGTAACCAGGAATTTTTCCTTTCTTTTTTTAATATAACGAGATATCAGAAAATTAACTATCAAATGAAGCAAATTTGTCGTTGGGCTACCTAAGACGGATACATTTTTAAAAAAAGAGTATCTCTGTTCCCATGAAGTTTTTGTGTAAAGCAACTTCGTTTTAAACGGATCTTTAAAAAATATTTTAAAACAGTTCTGAACTAGAACCGAGAAATTCGTACAACGTGTTTACGAGTGGAGCTTTGCAATTTTGATGTGAAAGGGAGAAAAGTTCAAATGTCCAGAGCGCTGAGAGAAAAATAGTTTCAGGACCAGGAACTGCTCCTCTGCAGTCCTGAGAGGAATGCTGCTGCCCTCTGCTGTACGCGAATTATATTGCACCAAATGGTAGCCGTTGCTCCATCAGCACATATGAGTTCAGGGTAGGTTGTGTGAGTACATTACAGGAAGGAGGGGGTTCCCTTGAAAACAGCTGTAGCCGTTGCCTTGTGTTCAAGTGTATTCGAGCCAACAAATAATGTCAGCTATGAGTCAGAGTGGAGTCTGAATAAACGCAGTTAGTGAGGAACTTCTCAAAGGGGAGGGATGGAGGCTGTGGGTGAGTGTCTGTTATAAGGTGATTGTATGAAAGATAAGTGAGTCTAAAAAACGTATTAAAAAACCCCGTAAAAGTTCTCATTGGAATTCCACACAGAGGCCCTAAGGCCAGGTGATAATAAAACATTTAAAAAGAAAAGATATTTAGATGCAAAATGTCAATTTGGGGAAAGGGCCATGAAGTGAAAATTGCAAAAGCTAGAAATGACCAAAGCTTAAATGGACAACAAAATGTGTACAAACAGAGCACATAATGGGAAATTGATATTTTCTGTATTTGTTGAAATACGTTTTTTCCTACAAACTGATCACCATTTCTATAATAGCTGACTGCTGCAATATCTGGACAGTATTCCAACCTTTTTTCGCTTTCATCAGACTGTGTGCAAAGATCTACTTTTTTTGGCCACAGCATATGGCTCAAGAATCCAGAATTTGGCAGCCCTGGCTTCTGTTGTGGATGCTACAGTGAATTAGTTTATGACCAGCTAAAGGGTTACCGTTGTTCTAAAGTGACAAGATTGTAAGATACATTTTTTTCAAATCACTAAAGCTAATTTGGGATAAGACTCATCCAACACTAGTCCCAGCCTCTGCCTCCAAGTGCCCCCCCCCCCGCCACCAAGGATAATACTCAACACATTTGAAAAAACTCCAAAGTTCTGTTTTAAAAAAAACCTTGTTCTGCATTCTTTTTGTAGGATGGTTTCAGTTTTTAGACACTTAACTTTGATTTTAACTGCAAGAATCTGCTGTGTTGGTTATACTGGAGTTTATAATCAAAGTGGATGTATTCTTTTCCCATCCCTCTGAAGCTCCCGAAATACCAGTACAATGATTTAATTAGAAAGTCTCATGCTCTTTCTGTATAATACTTCCAGTGTGTGTGGAAATCAGCTGACACGACACAGGTAAATATAGCCTTGTGTTAAATTTGAAGGGGGAGGGTGTGCGAGGATGTTTTAAAACATATTACCACTTTCAACCAAAGAGTGGTGAATCAGAAAGAACAAAAAAGTAAATCAAATTAGAATTTGGGGTTGTCACTGTGCCATAAATGGCACTTGTTCTCTTCCTTTTTCAAGGTACTTGGCAGGTAGGTTGCACAAAGCATCTTTGAGTGCTTGCCGCTGTTCTTTTGTATAACATCTGACTTTTATTTGTCTCTTGATGTAATTCCAGATTGACTGCTTGGCATTGAGGAAGCCACTCAATTTTCTCAGAATGTCAGCGAAACCAAAATCTAAGTAACAGAAGTACTTATTAAAATGACAATTTTATCAAAGACAGACACCTTTAAAGAGATACAAATCACCCTTTCTTGTCATTTGTCTTTGAAACAATTAGACATGACAGTCACTGGAAAAATGATAAAAGCATGTAATAAAAGCTAAGTGCTGAAAAAAAATGAGGATAAATTTAGTGCTTTCATTTAACTGCTCTATAAGTGATGGATAAAAGATCAGATTGCCAGGAAAGGATAAATACATTAAAGAGACCAGACACTAGACTGACGCAACAAACTGACAAAACAACTTGGCAAAAGATGAGAGGAAATGTCAAGAATACAATGAGAATGAAGGAATAGAAAACAGGTGAGGGAGGTGTGAAGAGCCACCTTCACAATGGGAAAGGGTGGAAAGGATGATTATTTTGATAAATACTAATATATAACTTCATGTAATAACCTTTTTAATAGAACCTCAGTTATAAAGCAGGATCCTTAAATTCCAGTAACCAAGAACTGATAAATTGTTGGGATTTTGTCTGATTGTTGGAGTTTCCTCTGTATTATTGTCACATCTTTACCCTACAATTTAAAGCACTTTCAGGCAACTGTTGTTGTGATTTTTGCCTATATAAATAAAAATGCATTTAATTGAATGATTTTCATGCACATCTTTTTTTAATTCAGGAAAACTAAATTCTGTTAACAGCAGCAAATAATCTCTTTGCTTTTTTTAAAAAAAATAAAGGAACAAAGCAACATTTTATTTGCTAGACCACTGAAATGCTTTAACAAGGAAGCAGCAGCAACACACACACACACACACACACACACACACACACACACACACACACACACACACACACACACTGTGCTGTGCTTATCAACCAGTGAGTGAAAAAAGCTGACACCACGGTTGTAGGCATGAGGGGAAAAAAGGTGGCTCTGGCTATTTCACTTGATTTTTGTGAGTCTGCTGGTTCCATAGTGGTGTGCTTTCTATAGGTCATGAAGGACAATAGCAAGGCCGTTAACAGTGCACCTATTGCAGTGGGGCTCACTATGGGGACTTTGTCTTTGTTAACAGAGTGGAATGCCCCAGTGGGCTAACAGGGGCAGGATAGAGAGCACCACTGCTCACCACCTCTGCACTCGAACAGTCCCTGTAGCTCTTAAAAAGAGCTTCAATCTATACATCCAGAAGAAGTGGGAAAGAAGAGCAGGAAAAGGATGACAGGGGAAAAACCAGGCTAACTGGGCGAAGTTGCTTCAGATGTCTTCCACTGGTGGGCGAGGTGCTTTGAATGAGCCATGATGAGCTCCCATGTGGGAGCTTCTAGTGTAAATGTCTCGAACAGAGTCGGATGTAGCGAAGCTGAGGATGCTGGTGAGGAAACCAGTGCTAATGACACTCACACACCAAAGGTGGAGAGATCTAGGCAAAGGAGTGTAAATCCAGCAGGCGAGGGAAGGTCAAGCAATGTGCTGGTGAGACCTGCGCTGTCAGGTGGAAAAGCACACAAAAAGACCTGCAGTGAGGACAACAAAGGAAGCTGGAGAGAGCAAAACCAAGACAGGGGTGAGGAGACAATAACTGCTGGAGATTTGGAAGGCAGAGAAAGAGGGAAAAGCATGGAAAGAAGAATGGCGGAAAGAGATGAAACACATGGAGATGAAGCACAGTATAGACAGAGAAGAGAAAGCACTGGAAGTTTGTCAAGTAATAATTCTGATCATCAGTTAAACAACATTTTGGAACTTGGAGAAGGATCGAGCAACTTGCAGAGAGGACACACCTGCTCTCGACTCCAGAGCACTGGCTGCAACTGGACCTTCACTTCCAGTTCAAACGCACTGTCCCGTCGGCCTGCTACTCATACCAGGTCCATACCCCGGTCACCCCAGAGACCTTTATCCAGACCAGCTGCAGGAGACTTGCACCTCTACTCACTAAGTTCATTCAGGGAGCCAGATCCATTCTGGGTGGAGGTGAGACCAGGGTCAGCAACTGGACGATCTTTGACCTTCTATGAGCTAAGAGGGGAAGGCGAGGATGAGGGTGATGAAGAGAACGTGGAAGATGGTGATGAAGGAGGCAGCGGGGTGGTAAGGGTGATGAGTCAAAGCGTGACCTCAGCAGTGGCACAACCTTGTGTTCCTTGTGAGAGGAGGATGAGTAAAAGGGAGAGGAACAGGATTAAGAGTCTGAGGAGGAGACAGCGAAGAAGGGAGAAATGGAGACAAAATCAACAGCAAGAGAGCAGACAGGTGACTGGCACTGCACACTGACATCACAGAGGTTTAAGTATCACCACGAGATGAGTCACAGAGGCGGTTATTAGATCACTAAATGATTTAGTAATTGCTAGATCCAGTAATTAATACCCAGGATAATTTATTTTTTTTAATATGTAATCTTTATGGACTTTAAGGATTAAAGACACACCAAATAACAAATGTTTTTAACTGAGTAAGTCCTGAGATTTATACACAGGACTTACTCTTACTAAAGAAGTATTTATAGCACAACATGGCAGGTATATGTAGTAAATAAATAAAGAAACAGAGGCTGCATGCACATAATCACGTGGTACAAAACAACAGGTACAAACATTAGGCCTGTTTCTTTTTTGTTGTTGTTGGGTTTTGTTTTGGTTTTTTGCACTGCATCTATTTTTCACTGTTTTTACTCATGGTACTTTATATTACAGCATACACGTGTGTGTGTGTGTCTGTTTGTTTCATCTAGACTCTGGCTCTCGAAAGCTATATCAGCAACCAGCTCATTTCAATAGCCATTGTGTGCGCGGTTTAAAGTGGGGTTACATCTGAATTAGTTGCATGATGAGGCTTGGGCAGAGAGCCCTTCAAAACCGACCAGACAAAAGAGCAGATTCCATTTTGATTGGCTGCTGCAGAGCTGCAGTCACGTTGGCAGACTGAAATTACTCTGACTGCTCTGTTACCGAAAGTCAAATTAGTTTCTTCGACACTTTCGTATGATCGATTTCCTAATCCTTTGTCCTCCTACAGATTGTGCTGTTTTTAGTTGAGATATCTATCTGTTATTCATTGGACTTGGTGTGTAAATAAACTGGGTCATGCGACAGGACCTTAGCACACCAGCAAATCTACTAGCATGGCTGAAAAAGAAAGGAAGAAAGTCCAGACCTACTCCCAAATAAAATGCTGTCGTGGGACCTGCGCATGAACAAATGTCTGCAAATCTGAGTGAACTGTAGCAACGCTGTAAAAAAGAATGGCTCAGATTTCCCCCACAATGACGTGAGAGACTGATAAAATCATACAGAAAGCCATTATTTAAACTTAGTGCTGCTAAGAATAGTTCTGCAAACTACTGAATGATAGGGTATGCTTGGTTTTTCATACGCTGTGTCTCCATTGCTGTATAGGCTTGATAAATAGATAATGACACTGTAGCATATAATGTGTTGTCATTCATCTGAAGCTGATAGACTCTAGCAAAAACCTAATGATTTCTTTTTTTTATTATGTCCTAATAATAAAAAAAATAAATAACAGATTTTCAAATAGGTTTGAAGGCGGGTGCATTTTGGTGTACACTGGATGAAGCCAGCTAGCTTCTTCCTTCTGCTTCCATTTATCCTAAGCTAAGCCAGTCATCACCTTGCTCCTTCTCCACACCTAGCACATATATTTATGTTCTCAGCTAACTTTCAGAAAAAAGGCATTTTTTCCTTAGACTGATAAAGACATTGAAAACCCAACATATATTCAATATGTTTTTAAACAAATACTTTTGTTACCCAGTACCCATTTCTTGCTCATTTATCATGTTGAATCTTTATTTACAATCATTTATCAGCTCTGTGAAAATTGAATTTCAGAAATTTTGCACTTATTCTCGATTGGGAGAATATAAAAACCTAGAACACACGCTGCTATTGGGCACACTGGTCAGATACCCTGGTTTAGATTTTGGATTTTCACAATGTGTTTTAACAATATTTTGTACAATACAGAATGTTTTACATTTTTTAATCCCCTTTTTAAACTGTCTTAACTTACTGCATTCATGTGGCTGCCTTCTTGGTTTGTGCTGGCTTGTTTGAATTTGTTTCTGAGAAAAGTGTCGTAGGACAAAGCTAGAGGAGATGCTGTTGTATAAAAACAAACCACAGGATGTGATTTCCTCCTGAGTAATGCAGAGACGTTTAGTGTTGGCTTGTTTCCAGCTGCTGGAAAAAAGCTAAAATGTGGTTTTAGCTGCTGTTCTGCAGAAACACATTTTGTGAAGGAAATGCAAATTGTTTGTGGTGCAGCAGCGCTATCAAATAGAGCTTCACTCAGTTATAGGTTAATCTATAAATTAGCAGGTTTTTTTTAGTCTAAACTTTGGTTCTGTATGTCATAGAGCACGCTCTTATTCATTTATATACCAGTATATGATTGTAACCTAGACAAAACTGGCATGTCACCATACATGTTGCCAGGAGAGCCTCAGCATCTATGCTTACTTAGACACCCTGTGCTCTGTGTTCTCTCCTCTCTTTAATGACACACCTTGGGAGGATGGGCTGATGTGACTGGGAAGTCCCTGGAGCTCCCCTAGGGTGAGAAAATAGTAATTACTTTGGAAACACCCCCAGGATTCTTTTTAAACAGTGAAGCTTCAATTCTCAGGGGTCTGCCAACACAACACGTGTTTGAGGAGGCGGTGGGTGACTTGGAGAGCCTTGGCTACTATTTAAAAAAAAGAGCTTTTGTTACATCATGGAGTTATAGCTGGAATTTGGAACCATAAAAAGTGAGTGATGAGGGTAAATTAACTTTTGAGGAGAAGAGAAGAAGTAAGGAAAGAGTGTAGCAGATGCTCTGCATGATGAAAGAGAATACTAACTAGATCCAAAACCCACCTTCTGTTTTTATCCAATAGAGGTTAAGAGGGCTCATAGTAGGGCTTAACTGACAAACTGCAACAGATATAAAGTGACACATCCTAAGATGCACCTCTATTGGGTTTCCATGAAGTAATAGGAGTTTGAACTAATGCCTATAATGGGTCAGACTGCTCTCTCTAACAAACAATGTTTATGCTTTACAGTAAGATGTGTGAAAATGTAGGTAGGCAGACATTTCACTTGACTGAACTCACACCTGACACCCTCATGTCCTCACACATATTATTATGCTGTTTGGATGGGTGTCAAAGAGGGTTACATTCGTCAAAAGAGAAAAGAAATTCAAATAGAAGAGAACTGTGAAAGAGGACATTTTCACTTATATTTAGTGCTAACTGGTAGCATCTTGTAGTGATAATTTATACTTAACATCTCATACGTGAAGGGTCAAATCTCTGGATTGCTAGGCAAGATACTAATATAACTGTCTGAGAAGTTAGTCCATATAGCCAAAACTGTGCAAAAATGGGTTTTATCATTATAATATTGGAGCTTTAAATATGCACGGATGCAAACATAAGCAGGTTTGTGGTCACACAAGAAAAGATATTTTTAACAATTAAAATGTTCTTTTCTACTTCTGTTTTTTTCCCAGAGTTCAACAGGAAACCCATCCAGCAGCAGCAGTGAGGACGATGAGGCCCTGACTACCGGGGACAGAGAGGGCTACATCTGCGCTGTCTGCTTGGATGTGTACTTCAGTCCTTACATGTGCCATCCGTGCAATCACATCTTCTGTGAGCCCTGTCTTAGGACCCTGGCTAAGAACAGCCCCACTAATACCCCCTGCCCCCTGTGCAGAACAATCATCACACATGTTTTCTTCCAAAAAGGTGAGATGATGAGCAAGGACCACTTACTGTATAATGACTTAATCAAACTTCCTCAGCACTAAAGACTGAATAAAGCGAGAAAGGTTAAAAAAAAACAACTTCATGTAAAAATCTGACATTAAAGACAAACGATTTCAGCTATATTTTTATTCCTATGATGGCTGCTACACAACATCTAAGCTGCAGATTGTTCAGAGGGCCCAGCTGCAGATGTCCCACAGGGAGCAGAGTAGACCTAAGTTCAGCTTTGACCAGATGAGTCACTTAGACTGAGAAGACAAAATCAAACACAGTCTGAGCACTTTGATTTGGTGCTTTCTAATGGAAATATGAAGTAGTATTCCCTGTGGGTGGAAATGAACTGTAATAATAGGAGCAGATGTTTTAGGGTTTCTTTAAACCAGTAAAAAGTGGAACCCTAAAGCTGTAGGGAAACCTTTTCACCACAATGTTAAGAAGTATAATAGTAGTTATTACTGTAATAATATATGTATGGTGTATATTTCTGTGGTGTGTGCTAACAAATGTATTTTGTCACCTTGGGATAATTTATTAGATACAATTTTGGTTTGATTTTGGTCAAATTTATGAATCACTGAAAAACTTTCATTATTCATCCCAGCCTATTTCTAGATGTATATAGTAGCATGGATTAGATGGTGAGGAGGACTGTAGAAACACTGAGGGCTCTTGTTAATGATTAGATGACAAGATTAGACTGTCGTGTTGATTACCAGAGCCAAGGTCACAGAACAAGGAGATAATCAGAGAAGCAAGTGACGCCACATGTGCTGTTAGTGAATGTGTTGAGTAAATCAAACATATCTAGCCAAGCTATGAAGAAGTGATTAAAATGGTCGGGTTTTTTTTATTGCATTAACTTTGTGTCTTTTTTAAAATATGTATTTATATAGAGCTAAACCAAACAGCAAGAACATTCTTTCCAAAGGAATACCTTTCCCGGAAACAGAACTTTCAGAAAGCAAGCTGTGCAAAGTGGCCTCTCCCGAGCTGCAGAAAACTCTTCCGCATCTTTGGAGGCAAGTTTTTAATTCCCTCTAAAGTGGGGTCATATTTAAGCAACGTCATCTGCAACAACAGCAAAAGTATATAAAGATAAAGCATAGCTAGTATTTTATGAAGCTGCACTTAAAGAGCGCTGTTGTTTGTGACTTTTGACAATATGACGCGTGTATGCTGTGCTACCTATTTATCGTAATTGTACCTCAAGGCCTCACAGAAGACTAAAAATAATCCTGTGCATTTTTCATTTGTATGAATTTGTAAATGTCTTCAATAGCAGCTCTAGTTGTATTAAAATCTGTTGTCTAACATTTATCAAAACACTGAGGTTATGTGTGTTAATTACCCCAGAGGAAATTGTTGCTTTTTTAACTACACAAAATGACTTATTTCTCATTTGAACCAGGCTTCCAGAGGCAGTCGAGTCCTATTGCTAGACGCCAGTTCCCTCACGGAGAAGGCTACCCTCTGGACACCATGGATTTCGAGGATGACACTCGTGGCTGGCGATTTGACATGGACATGGTCATCATCTACATCTACTCAGTGAACTGGGTTATTGGGTTCTTCATATTCTGCTTTCTTTGCTATTTGTTCTTCCCCTCTTTTTGATGCCCTGGCAGCAATTTTGGGGATAGCAATTTTAACATAGAAATAAGGTAAGGCTGAAGATAAATTTTGAAGGGGGGGGGGGGGGGTAAAGGGGAGTGAGGACAAAACATAAACATGATGCAGCGAGCATGCAAGTGCATATGCAAATTTTAAAAAAGGGGGGTCAACTTAAGCTGTAAGGTTTAATGAAAACGCAGTGAGTGAATTTCAAGCAGGTGAGGAGGTGTGGTAGAGGAAAACCATCAGTGTGCTAGCTTCACATCTCTAATAAATCACTGAAATAAGGAAAATCCAGTGTTCTCAGTTTTGTGTCTCAACATAATGAAGAGCATGTTAATATAACATGTTAAGCTGCAGTGTTTCAACATGATCCCATTACACTTTTCAATGCCTAAACTTTTGTTTAACAGCACAGCCACTTGAACTGTTCCCAGTGTGATTACTTTTCTAATGTCCAAGGACATATTAATTTCAGTGTGAAATTTTTAATTACCAACTTCCATCCACTGCAGACACTTCATTTTTAAGATGTGTTATTGTTGATTAAACATATTGTAATGCAGCAAACACTCCATGCAAAATAAGTTTAAATTGCATCCTTGTTGCATTCCTGTAAGTGGAATTAACCAAAATAATGAGCAGATCTTAGTTAAAAGAAAACAGACTGATGAGGGTCTAATAAGACTGTAGAGGTTGGATATCGCAATAGCAAAAACTAAACGAAACGTTAGAAAAACACACAAAAAAATGTGCTTTAAGGTATGGGAACATTCATTTGTGGTTTCATGAATGCTTTCCCCAACATATTACTAATGCTAATAATGCTTATACCTGATGGGGGCACCATGATGGTGGTGCAGTGCTCAGTACTGCTGGTTCTGGTTTTAAATGGTCTGGTCAGGTGAGGACTTTCTGTGTTTAGTTTGCATGTTCTTCCTGTTTCCCTTCATGCTCCCTCCCTTCTCTCTGGTTTTCCTTCCACAGATTTGGATGTTAGGTTACTGGTGAGTCTATATTGGCTACATGCATGTTTAGTTTAACTTATTACAATTTATATGAAATAACATTTAAACTTCCATACAGGTTTGTTGATGCAACCAATTTTTATTTAAGGCATTTTAGGTCATTTCTTTTTTTGCCAAAGGATTCACACATCTCACACATCTTACACATTTCAAACTTTTAGGTTGGAATATAAAAAACTTCTTTATTTGAACTTTTCCCACAAGTTTCCATTATTTCTATAGCAGCTTCATATAAAGTATGCACCAGGCTTTTAATCTCCATATGGGTGCATTGCTCATAGCTCTAAAACTAGACGTTAGCCAGTGCCGCTTAGCTTGCTGTAAATGATGGTTTATGAAAATCTGTGTTTATTACATACTTCTGGTCCACTTTCCCCATACATTTCAATTTTAAATTATTTAGATCAACTTACATTGCATAAGGCTCAGAGACAAGTGTTTTTAGCTGGTTTCAGAGCTGCTAAGAAGTTGATTGCCACAAGGGGGAAACTTCAAATGCTCATTTGGCAGCAATGGCTGCTCACTTTCATGGATGTGCTTATCTTAAACTCTCCATAGCCTAAATCTGTGGAGCTAAAGAAGGTGTAGTTAAACTTTGGGTCCAAGCTGTGGAGAATCTTAAATCTTTACTGAACTGATTGCTTCATTGGTCTCTGCTCTCTAGCCGTTCATCTCCCATTTTTTGTCTTGTCTCCTTTTGGACAAGTTTTTTTTTTTTTTTTTTTTTACATTTTTTGTGTGTGGCTGTTATGGTTCTCTTTGGTTGTTTGTTTTTTGCTGAACTTTTACTGTAGTTGTTCATACTACTGATATGTTTAGGGTTTTTGTTTGTCCGAAAACATTGATCACAAAAACTTACTTTAAACTAATTGTCACTATACAGTTGTAAACTAAATATCACAAACTAATTCTCTGCCTTGCCTTTTTTGTGCCATTAATATATGTGATTGCGTCTTCAACTCCACACGCAAGTCTTCCTTTGTGTTCATGGTAATGCATGTCAGGAAGAGCACTCCATACACATTCACTGATTTATTCACAATATCTGCTGCAAAGTTTTCTATTTGTGGTTGTGAAAAGCAAGGAGAGAAAAGCACTCATCAACAGCCGGTAATTGATTCTGGCACTCTTATAGTAAAGCGGTGTCCATGCTGAAATAACGTATTTCCTGGATGATCTTTTGTGGTGTAATCAGACACACACACACAAAAACTTTATTGACCAGTTACACATCTATATACTCATAATATATAGTAAAAAAAATAGTTTGTCTTTGTGCATTTTTAACTTTAATGTATATCTCAACCCCAACTGTGTTTTAGGGTCTGGTGATAAAACTGCATTTTTATTAGTCGAAACGAAGCTAAATCTTGAACTATCCAAAATGTAAAATAAACGATATACTATCTACAAGCTTAACGTGCACTTTTTTCCAGTTAAGTAATGGTAATATAGCTATAGCCCACCCTTTTCATTCTTTATGTTAATTATATTCTTGTAAAGGTAGACGGACACACGCGCAACAACAGAAACTTAAGCACTTGTTAAGTTAACCTGCATGTGAGTATAAATGCAGTAATAATTTGTGATATTCAAAACTAAAGAGAACCACTTTAGGCTCATTTTTAACGGAAGTGTTCAATTCATTCTTTTTTGTCTCCACTCGGTACTTGTGGTGGAGGTAAAGTGGCCAGTGACCTCAATTTCATACGTACAGGAGTTGATATGTCAGCATGGGGGAGGAGGGGGGTTGAGTTGATGGGCCCTATTAGTATTCGCGTCCTTTGGGTGCGCAGTGTTGCCAGCCACGTCAGGCCTGTAGCAACTGTTCTTCTACTGCCTCTCCAAGGTTAGATATAGGCCCTTCCTAATAGCTGGAAACACTCAAGGAAACAGACTGCGAGCCGACTTGAGACCGCGAGAGCAGGAATTAAGTTTTTCGACGTTTTCCGACACAGTTATACGCTGTGAAATTGTCGCCGTGGACACTGGCCGTGTTATTTCGTCTTAATAGGAGGTTGTATAGCTAAGAAAAGACTGTTACCGTCTGTCTTATTGGTGCTTAATGGAAACGCGCAATCATAAAAAATGGTTGCATTTGGAGAATATCCGTGAATGCGATCGTTCCCTCTTGACATCGGTGCGTCAGAAAAGACACCTCAGCTAGCTGGAGTCCGGGTTGGGTGTGAAGTCTTCACTGTGCACCGTGTGCTGCTGGAGTGAAGGTGACTTGCGCCCCGTCGCAGTCAAGGCAATGCGGAGAGGAGTCACGGGCGCTCATCCGGTACTTTACCTGCGCTCTAGGGCTCTTCTTGGGAAAAAATTGCTACCTTTCCAACATTAGGAGGAAAGAACGTAAGACATAGAGCAATAATAGCGTTCGAGTTTCAACACAGCCAATAGCTGGCGAAGGTGAGCTGAGCGTAAATCGAGGAGAGAATAAGGTGAACAGTAAGGTGCAGGGTGGTAAGGCAGGAAGAGAGAAAGTGGTGGAGTTTGGGGGGATAAGACCAAATCGTTCTGTCTTAGGGCTGTTTTAATAGTGGATGTGTATGCATGAGTTCTGCATCGAATGGGCGCAAAAATCGCCCCAGATCCGCCGGGAACATCTTCCAGATCGGCAAGCCTCCTTATCGAGACTCACAAAGGAGGGAGAGCACCGAAAGTACCCGCAAAGCCCAGCGCGCCGTGGCCGACTGCAGAATGGTAGGTTTGCGGCACGTTAGTGCCTGCATGGTGCCTCTGATAAGGAGTGCTGTGCTATTATCTCAACCTTTCTTTGTTTAAGGATGTTCCAATACCCCGTGCATGCACGCCGCACAGGCGACAGCTCTTAATAGCTGCAAAAAAAAAAAAAAAAAAAGATTCTAACCCGGTCTAGCAGCCTAAAAATAGCTTTATGCATTTGCATTGCTTTGTCGGCAGTGAAGCCAAACAGAACACCTCGGCGTGCAGATTGACTGTGTGATTTGCATTTAAAGTGTGGAAAGCTGCTGGTGATTTGGAATGATTTCAGCATTGCCCGAATGACAAGATTACCCATGGTGGAGTGCATGATCTTGGCACATATGTGCTTTGACAGAAGCTGACAGGAATGATAAAGCCTACTTCACCCTTTCATACATCAGTGATCGACATGGAGCCTCGCTGTTCGTTTACAGGACTACAGCAGGATGCTATGCAGGAGGTGCACAAAAAGAGCAGATTACTTGTGCCCCAAGCTCAAATTTCGTGGTTGTGCAGACAACCAAATTTAGCATGATGGAAAACCAACCAATTCAACAATCAGCTGGTTTATCGTGCACTCTTACTTTGCGGGCTGTGCTTCACTTTCCGCGTTTTTCGCAAGGATCAATAAGCTTCAGTGACTGCACATTGCAAGGCTGCAATTTTTGAAATGAAGCACACGACAGTGTAACTGCACATGGAGCATTATTTGTCCCCATTAATCTGTTTGGGGGGGGGCTGTAAAATGCTGCTCAGCATTTCCTTCTTGGCTGACGTGTTTTCATGTTGACAGGTCGGACTGAGGATAAAGACTATCCTGCAATTTATTTGTGTGATGCTTACTTGTCTGGTTCGTTAGGTAATAACTTTTTGTGTCTGTGTGACTTATTATCTCGCTGTAATGCAGATCGTCCAAGAATTCAATACACTTGTGGCTCTGTACCGTGAGCTGGTCATCTCAATTGGCGAGATTACTGTCGACTGTCCTTCGTTACGGGCCGAAATGCTGAGGACCCGAACCAAAGGCTGCGAAATGGCGCGAGCGGCACACCACAGTCTCTCCTTGATATCGGGGTGAGTTGGCACAGACGCTGTCCGTGGTCCTGAAAATGAAGAGCCATCAGTGGCTGAACGCTCTGCAACACTGCAGCGCCGGAAGTTAAAAAAGTAGCTAATTTTACCAAAGTAAACCTGCACAAGTATCAACATTTGAGCTGCTGAATATTTTTTTGTGTGTTTTTTTTATAAGAATGTTCTTTCGATAGGCCATCTAATGCTTGTCCCATTAAAGGACTGATTTTTTTTTTTCATGGTGGGCAAAGTATGTGGGAAAACAGAACATGAGATCAGCTTTTAAAAATCATGACATTTCTAATTTGTTAGAAGGAGAGCTTTACCAGGAAGCAATCACAACAACATACTGTAACTGATCACTTCCCATTAGCTGACCTAAAACGTTAATGCACAAAGTGGAGGGAAAGTGGAATGCTTCCAGGGACTAATATCTGAGATAATAGTATCAATAATGTGGAGCCAATGACGTTTTTTTTTTCTTCTTTTTCTTGTAATTTATTGAGAGAGTGGCTCCTTCAGCACAGATTTTTTTTAAGAATCAAAATCCTTGGGAGTTTTTTTTCTTTTGCTCATCAAAAACAAATGACATCACAATGAAACAGTAAATTAAAGTGGTTAGAGCCAAAGTTTGTTCACTGTTTAGTGATTCTGAGTAGATTTTCATGCTAAATAAGATTTCAAGTGGTTTGTTTGTGATGAAAGCTTTGATTCAAGATACAGGAAAACAGCTGTTTTAGGAGCCTGAAAGGACTGCTGTCTTGGCCCACAATAGCGCCTCTACAATAGCGCCAGTAGAAGAAGGGCAAAGGGAGGCTTGGGATTTTAACATCCTCAGTGAGGCTAAGATGCCATCCAACTTGGCACACTCAAACTTACTTAAATAACAATCGGACAGACTGAAGCCAGTGGTGAGAGAGATTTGGAGGACGTCTGCAGTGCCAGCTGCTTGCCAAAGCCTGGGTGCTGCTGGAACAATAACAGCATCATGATTTATCTTGCAGTAGGGGCATATTCCTACCACTGGATATACTGTATATTTTAAACCACGAGAGATCCTTTTGTCTTAGAAATTATTTGTCACCATATTTTTTTTACAAGGTCCAGTTTTAAAAAGTGTTAAGCTGCACTCTTTTCTATTTTAATTCACTCTAGTGAGGCTTTAAAACTACATGTTTGATGCGTGACACTGAATATGTTCAGTGCACATCTCCCATCGCGCACATGCATGAATCATGAATGCAACGTTATTTGAATAGGAGCATTTAGTTGCTTTAAATAATAATATACCTCAATGCAGCAGGGCAGTGGTGGAAAATGAACCATTGCACTGTTGTTTTTCAACTGCATGGCTCATAATTATACACCTAAATACAGTTATACCTGTATCTGCAGAAAAAATACTATTAGCCATTGAAACTGTGCTCTTAAATGTTCCAGCTTCTGCTGCTAAATGGAGATGGTGCAGTAGCTTTAGAGAGAACTCTTAAATTCTCACTGATAATAGCATCTGCATCATTGCCATAATCATCACCAGCACATATTCTAAAAACTCCTTCCCTAAAAGCTCTCTCGGCCATCTAAGTGTCTGTCTCCGCTACTAGAGACACAGAGCTTGAATTAAACCAGTTCATTCCCCTTTAATAAAATAAACCCAGTGTGTCAGAATAGTTTGAATGATGCGAGGTCCCTCCAATGTGCAGGGGAAAGCTGATTAGAGGGATAGCACTGGTGACAGCTGTGCTTGAGCAACAGTAAAGCAGCACTGTGACAAAACGGTGATGGCAAGGAGAAGCTTGCTGTTGGAAGAGGTGAATTCTAGAGCATGATTTGTGTGAGAAAGATTTGTACCAAGTTTCACGCCTTTTATCGCTGTCACTTTCCCATGTGATATTACACCCACTGGATATCACCTGCTGTTTCCCTTTGAAAACCTGATTAATATAGTTGTGAAGCTACTGCGATGTCTCATAAAAGCTAATGATCAGCTCCGGTTGAATGAAAAATATTGTGACGGGCTTTTGTGTTGCTTGAATCTCTTCAGTGCATTTTATTTATATATTCTCAGGGAGTTAAGTAAGCACTACATATAGACGCTTGCACAATCACAGAGACAGCAGCAATTTGAACTTTGCTGCAAAACAACATGGATAAGAAGCACAGTATGTTTATTATCATTGCAGACTCTATAAGCTTACTTTAAGCTTTGATTAGGAATCACTCTGCTCAAACATTTTAATGCATATTTGAGTTCATAAACCTCTCTGGTCTTAAAACCTGATATTAAGAATTTGCTGTTATTCTTCAGGTTACAGATTTTCTCACTGTAATCACGTGCAGAAAATACCACGAGTATCACCAGGTCCAGTCCTCATTTATTCACTTAAGTAAAGCTATTTCCAAGTAAAAGCATGTGACTCGCATTTGTCACAGATTTGACACAGATGTGCACCCTGAAATTACAAGAACAGGCAGTGCATAAGTTACCAATGTAGGTGATCATATTTCTTCAACAGATATTGCATTTACAATTTAAATGAGTGAAACAAATAAGACATGTCAGTAACACATCCTGAGAGTGGAATACATTTTTCTTTGTTTTAACTTTTTGGTTTAGTACTAATATTTATTTAAGCTGCTGCTGGTTTCAGACTTAAGATTAACACATACACGGATGAATTAACAACTACTGTAATGCTCATAGAGACTTGAGAGACTATTTTGTCTACCAACTTCCACCTGGCTGGTAAGCTTTGTTCCCTTCATGTGCCATTTCAGGCCAGAGGACGGGGAAATCCACCCTGAGATCTGTAGGCTCTTCATCCAGCTGCAGTGCTGTCTGGAGATGTACATCACAGAGATGCTCAAATCTGTGTGCTTGCTGGGATCGCTGCAGCTCCACAGGAAAGGTTAATACACAGACAAGCCTCATGGATAGTTTATAGATAGTATGCTTTGTTTTGTTTTTAATTTTTTTAAAGAAACATGCGGACAAATGGGATTTTGTATCTCTAACGTCACCGTCATTCCAGTAATGCCATCACTAAACCGATCAGTAAACTCAAATAACTGTGTACAAATGACATAAATAATTTAGGTCAGTATCTAGTGAGGAAACACGATTAAGGCATTTCTCTGTGTGCTTTAGGTAACGACTCATGTGGCCCTCCCGGCTTAGATGGTAAAACGGAGGAAAGCTCAGACATCCCCATTCTGGAGGACACCTCTTCCTCCCCCACTGACTGTCCTCAGCTCTGCTGGCTGGTGGCCACTGACATAGAAAACATAGAAAAGTAGGTAAACAAAGTGTGTTCTGTTGTGTCCTTCTGGATGTATGTAGGTGCTGTGTCTGCACTTGCGTTTTTATTATGATTTAACAAATATTTCTCATTTATTTTGGTGGGTAATCTGTTACATTTCCTATAAGAACATAATGCAAAGTATCGTATCACATTAAATGCCATTTTAATACACTGGGAATACATGTTGTATTATAAGATTCATTGGGATGTTTATATTTTTTATCAGCTAAGGCTTTCTTGAAATTACATTTATGTAGTTTGTGTGGGTCTATAGTTTTACCTCACAGTTGGATTTAAGATTTGAGTCTACAAAACAATAGAAATATACCAAAAATAATCAGATATTTGTGTCAAGGCTTCAACATTTCAAAACACAAAGTATACACACTTATTTTACTACTACTACATATTTTTCCAGACACCGTGTGTGTTTACGACTCCTGCTATGAAATACATTATGAAATAAATTGAAATACAGTCCCTAGGTTAACATTAAGTCAAGAGTTCGAGTTAGGGAGGAAAGTCTCCAGAAAATCCAATCATGGAAACCTGATTTTGTGCATTTCTGTATGCGAGTATGTACTGCATATATTATGGATACTTTATGTACACAACATAAAAAGCCATTTGCATTACTGCAGGGATATGAGGGAGATGAAGAACCTTCTCAGTAAACTCAGGGAGACAATGCCTTTACCACTGAAGAACCAAGGTGAGAAAGAAAACGCAAAAAGCAGTAACACTTTCAGAATTATTCATTGTGGAGCAGAGGTACTGGTTTAAGTGGACTGCATCGTAGCTCAAATGAGGAAAAATGCATGACTTGGCTGTGGTGTCTGTGTGTTCTTTCGCCCAGATGACAGCAGTTTGCTGAACCTGACTCCCTACCCACTAGTCCGACAGAGGAAGAGGCGGTTCTTTGGGCTCTGTTGCCTGGTAACCAGCTAAGGGCCCCGCCTTTGTGGGTAGGAGGCGGCAACAAAGACACCATTACCCACTGTCCTTCACCACTTGTGTCTCCCACCAATCTATTACTGCCATTTTCAAATAAATTGTCTCTTTCTCTTTTTTTTAACGGCTGCCCATTTTATAATTTTATTTTGTAATACGAAGAAGAATTGTAACTGCAGTGTAATGAAAACAAAAGTCATGAACATATATTTTAAGATATTTTGCAACAGATTTTCCCCTTTTTTGGTAAACGAAGTGCGATATCTGCTTGTCTGATGTAAAAGGGAATGAGAGTTTGTCTGAAATGATAATATCAATGTTCTGTTACTTCCACAAGCCTGAGTGAATGAAGTGGATTTATGTTTTTATTTTAAAAAAAAAGGGAATCTAAATGTCCATTTTGTCAGAAATAATGTGATAACTTATGAACAGATGCCATTCAACACATCTGAGGACGGCTCTTGCAATGACAAAGTTTTACTGTCGTTTGTCTAAGCTGAAATGACAGGTTTGTGAAGAATACGTTTGTGTATTACAGTCTCCGTTTTCTGTTCCTTGCTGTTTTTCTTCTCAATGTACTTAATTTAGTCTTCCATAAAACAAGAACCTGTACCCAACTTAAACTTTCCAGCTTCAAAATGGAATAGATGATACAATAGTCAAAAGAAAACTTCTTTGCACACAATATCTATCTATAAATCGAGACATTAGACTTGTATATACACATACTCTTTACGCAATGCTCTCTGAATTATTTTCACGGTTGCACGTGGTTAGTAAAGAAGCTGTTGGTATAAGCAGAGAGCATCTCTCTCTCTTGGGCAGTCAAGCAGACAGAGCGCAGCTTATTAAATATAGTGATCACTGTTTATGGCAAGCTGAAGGTACAGTAGTCAAAGCTGATATAGGTCATTTTACATTGTTAATAAAACTTTTGTTATTGAAACTCATCCACCAGTGTTTGTCATTGTCTTGCATGAACTGAAATGGCCACCGGGTGGAGACAAACAATCAACAGAGACAAACTTGTCTAGCACGTTCTGGTAAAGCTCAAACAGTAAAATTACACTGAATTAATTAGATAAATTGACTGTGTTAAATGCAAATTAGGTGGTTTGCATTCAAAGAGCAAACATGTATGCCATTATTTGTGCTTTTTTTTCTCTGTCCTTCTTTCATAGATAGATAGATAGATAGATAGATAGATAGATAGGAATTTTTTACCACATCTCACCCAAAAACCATCAATTTATATGCATTATCCCTTCAAGAATGGCAGCTCAGATGCACTTTTAACACCTTTCCCCCAACTATCAGTCTTTGTGATCAACATCTGAAACCTAGAAAATCATTCTGCTGACCATAAGTATTTCTTGAATTGATGATAAAACATTAAGTAGTTGGTGTCTTCACAGCTATTCACGGACAGGTTCAGACACACATGCAGACATGCATTCACACTGTGCGAGGGCTGCAAGCCAGAGGCAGGAATAGACTGTCAGCAGGGGTTTGCTTCGCAGGATGAGCTTTGTCGGGTTTAGTAAGCACAAGACATCTTTTGTGAGAAGCCCTACACTTTCTCGAGCCTGAAAAACAGATTTCCAAACATTACCTCTCAAACCCAACCATTATGCTATGTTTGTCTGTGACAATATTACATATCTCTTGGTCTCAATATTAGTAATACAAAAGAAGAAAGATCAAGCATGACAGATGTGCTTTTTATTTATTGTTAATACAGTATTGTTCTATTTTTACACATGCATAAAATGTGCTAAATCTTAGCATAAAAAAAAACAAAAAACACTGGCTACACAAAAAAATTGTGGAATATTTCAAAGTGGGATAATAAAAGAAGACCAATAAGAGAGGTCAGTCAATCAGCTCCTGCACTGAATGCTCAGGAGGTGCAGGGCTGGATACTGACAACAAACACTTTTTCTCCCTTACATCGCCGAAGTCCTGCTTCACATTCACTCATGGTCTGTGTGGCCGCAGTCTCATCCTCTCCAACACGGACACACACGTTATACCCAGGGTTCGCACAATCTGCAGAGTCCTTACAGCGACAGTCATTGGCTTGATCTGAGAAAATCGCGTGAAGACAAACAGCATGAATTACTACAAACTGCTGTACATTATAATAGATCATTTGTCACTTCACATGTTCATACCATCGCAGTTCTCCCACATGTGGCAGCCGGTGCAACCTGTTGTATTGCGCTGTGGCCAAATGCAGGTGCTGTCCTTCGCTGTCATATATTTCTTCCCCATACATTGCAATGCATACATTTTGCACACATCCAGAAGGACCGATTTTCTACCTACAGCAGCTGTGGCACACAACTCCAAAGATGAACTGGCCGGTGGGCACAAAGCACAAAAACACAGTAAATCAGTATCATTAGCCAGTTTGCCAAAACTGACATGACCAAATTATTTATTAGCAGAATAGACATACCCACACTCAATAGGCATTTTGCAAACACATTTTCCTCTGGAAGGCTTTTCCCACAGTTTACACTGCACTCCAGGAACAATGCTTGGTTCTGGTGTGCTGTCTGTGGAATACACAGGAATCACTGTTCCACATTGTCTACTGATTCTCTACACTGAATGACTAAATAGAGAGCTCATCATATTTCATATTGTTACATAGCAGTCCAGGACAGTCCTTTAGCAGAGAGCTAAAGGATTATATAGCTCAATGTAAAATTTACCTTGGATGCACCTGACGTCTGCTGGGTTTGGGGAAAAATCCAGACTGGGATTGCAAATAGCCGTGGCTTCGCCTGTTAGCCGTTTACCCGCTGGGCAGGAGAATGTTACTAACTCTCCTATGCCATAGGTCTCCTTTAAAGGAGAGGCTATGACACCATCTGCAAGGAGTCCAATCTGGCAACTTGTAACTTGAAGAAAATGTGTAGTTTTACAATGTGACACAGCAATTCATTATGATGATACACTAAATGTTAAACTTTATTTACTCACCTGTGCACAATCCAGGCCGGGCAGACCAGGTTTGATCAGCAGTGCACTCTATGGTGCTGTGACCAACAAGATAAAAACCTTCAGTGCAGGTGTATTCAGCTTTACTACCCACAAGATAAATGTCCTTTGGATCCTGTGACACATGTAATAAAGATAAAACCATCAAGTTCAACTTCCTAGCTTTGATGTGGGTACGTAACTCAGCTCGGTTCAGTTTTATTTATGTTCACAACAAGGGTTGCCTCAAGGCACTTTATAAGACAGTACCACTTGTAGTTCCCCTATGAGGAACAAGTGGCAGCAGTAAGAGCAGCCATTTGCCAAAAATGGTTGGAGGATGAGCACAGAGGAGAACATAGAGACACAAGGACAAAACACATCTCTACTGTGGGGAAGAGAAGATATAAAATTCAGCAAAAGATTTAAAGATAACTAATAAACTCAGTAACATTGAGGCAGACTCTCTTTCACTTAGATAGGAGATACTAGAGCTTCAGTTTCAAGTCTCTTCCCGTAACTCTTTTTCTAACACAGTACTGTGACTTTGTGCAAAACACCGTTCAAGCATTACAAAAGTAGCAGTTAGTCAGGTTAATAAATACTAAATGTTTGCAATCATTTGTTCCACACCATGGTAAAAATTTCTATTTTTACCAGAATGTAGCCATTGATCAGAGCAGGTGGGGTTCCACACTTCTGACTTGCTGGGAGAGTATAGTCAAAGCACTGAGGCTCCATAGTTCTGTAGAAAAAGTATGTGTTGCATAACTACATATTGATGAAAATCAGTTTGACACTTTCTCTTACTGCTAACTCAATGCAATGAACACAGTGCTTGTTACAAATATGTCACTAAATTCACGCAGCACAAACAAACAAACAAAAATCTCATAAAACCCACAAAAACAAACTTAAGCTCTCACCTTAAGTATTGCAGCTCTTCATCTTCGCAGTCGGACGTCTCAGCTGGTTCTCCGATACAGTGCTGTCCCCCATTCTGAGGGTAGGGGTTAGAGCAGGAACGACTACGAGACCTTCGGCCCCCAGAGCACGATGACCAGGCAGACCAACAGGACCAGCTACCATGGATCACTCCTTAATGACCAGAAATGGAAAATAAGAAATAGAAAGAAATTAAGGACAATAATAAAGTCTGTCTGATATTAGCCTCGATTAAATCCTACCCCCACCCATGATAGTGACTTAACCCAATTTAACAGTTTGTTACATTCCTTGTTTTCATCCTGAAAGTAAGCCTGACACCAATCTCACATCTGTCAGCCCCAAAGGGCTATTTTGGCACCTCTAGGCATAATCACAACACAAAAGCTAAAAGTTAAAAGTTAAAAGAACACTTGTTTTTTAAAGGGGGTTTTCACTTCAATGTGCCCCTTTTAGACTTTAAAAGTAACATTGGTGAGCTTAAAAAACTACAGTAATAAAGATCCTGTATGAAAGACAATACACACCCTGCTGCCCTTCCGCTTCAGTTCCTTGCTCACAGGCTGGTCCTGACGTGTTAGGCTTGCAGATGCACTTACATTCATCTCCATCCATGACAACCATTCCATTGTTCCTGCATGGCCGGCAGTGGCAGGGGGCACTTTCAGCAAGGTACTGATCTATGGCCCTGCGAAGGTAGAGCTTCTTCAAACCAGCACACTGGACCTCCTTCACCAGCTCTGACAGCGGCCGCAGCTGGAGAAACAATAGTAAAATAAAAGCGATGCAAGGTTGCATTAAGTGATAAGATGAAATCCATATAAGGTTCATTAAACATTATGATCTTGCTTTTCAACATACAAATAGCTTATTTTACGTTCTCTTTACCTTTTGTTTTATGACCTTTGGAAATGACCTAACAGACTCTGCCCAGTTTGAGTACATTTCCCAGTTTCTCTCTGGATTATCTAGGTTCATCATATTCAGCGCTGCAATATGTGAGACACCTCCTCCCTCCACATCCACTTTTTTCAGATTATTGCGCCTGCTGGTTCCTATTTTTAAAGGTTTGAAGAGATAGTGGATGGCAGAAAAACTTATAGAGGTAAAGTGCTTTTATAGGTACTGGTATATGTAAAATTATCATCCAAATTGTACCTGTGCTTGATGGGTTAGTGCGCTGGCCTCTCTTACACTCCACTGTGGTGATGGGGAATATGAGAATCCAGCGTTTAGTCCTTGAACATTCGTCATACTGCTCACTTTCGATGACTTGAAAACAAAGGAAAACGTAAAGTCAGTGTCAGAAAAGTGAGGCATGACTAAAGCAGGGTTTTATGGCAACATTTTTATCAGCCAGATGTTTTAGTTGGCCTTGGAAAAATACTACCACTACAGCTGTGTAATATAGTTAAATCCAGCTGCAATTACAACTTGGATTTTTTAAAAAAATAATATCGGACGCACCTTTCATTATAAGGAAAAAAAAAAAATATATATATATATATATATATATATATATATATATATATATGTATATATGTGTATATATAATTTAATTACATTACAAACCGATTACATTTAAAAAGACATTTTAGAAATTTTTGAGCATTTTTAGTCAAATGCATTTTTTTTAAATTTACATACGTATATTACAACTATCACAAGCAATAGACACATGCAGTGCTTGTTGTTTAGCACCTTAAAACACTGGGTAGAATGATCCACTATGACCATCTTTTTAAATTCTTCCATTACACTAGTGTTTTATGAATCCGTACCCATATTGTTTTCAGTTTCTTCATCAATTGTGGCAATAACTTTGAAGGAGCCTCCTAAGCTTCCTGCAGACAGGTAATGCGTTCCAAACCTTTCCAAAATCTTCCTGTAGGCCGAGTAGTCATAGACAGATGGCAGTTTGAACAGTGCCTTCCAAAACGCCTCGGATATCGGGATGTACCGAGGAGCGTTAGTCTGGAACTGAGCTACCTCGATGTCATTCTTTAAAACTAAAAGCTTTTTGGTCTGTAAGAAGAGGGAAAAAATGTTCATTTTCAACATGAGATGACTTGTCAAAGGCATTTTTTATTTAAAGTGTTAGGCTTCTACTCACTTGAATCTTGTCGTGTTGTTCATGAAAATCATAGTTGCGATATCCCGTGGTAGTCCCGGTTACTGTCTGCCTCTTGACGATATCCTTTGCATAGTGCCATTTGCTGGTGTACATCTCATCACTGAAGTCATTCTGGGCTTTAACCTGGAATCGGGAGAGGAGTTACAATGTCTGGTTTCCTCTAGTTTTGAGATATGAAATGCTACAGGTGAATAAGATGAAACAGGTGAATTTTTTGTGTTTACAGAAATCTTATGTTTACAATGAGTCATACAAATGAGTCACTGTATGTCTAAAAATGAGCATAAATCTGAACTTTGAATAAAAACAGGTTTAAAATTATTGTTTCAATGTGTTGACATATATATTTACACTTTGTTAGTTTGTTTTTCCAGAGAGGACTTTGGACATCTCTTTTCAATCCACAAATCAGAAAACACCATCAGCAGCAAGACAAAGTCAATTCCCTGTGAACTCTAACGAGGTGATTAACTATATAAAGAGAAGATGGTGAGATGTTGCAGATGATGTGAATGTATGTCAAGTTGAAGGCACCAAATGTGAGTCAATGGCCTAATGCCTAATACAACAAAAAAAGAGCAAAAGGCAGCAAGCCGATGGTAATAATGTGTGATTGAATAGATTAAAAAAGTATCAGTATGAACTACAGTTCAAGTTCTTCCACAGGTACCAACCAAAAAGCTGTACTGAAGAGTACTAAGGGGCAGTCGATAAACAGAATTGTGAACACCGCTGAAGATGGTGCGGCACTGGCCACCAAAGCTCTTAGTATTGATGACACTTGCTCTGCTCTTTCCTGACACAGCGTCAACCCTACAGAAACAACAGCGATTGTAGATTAATATCTCAATGAATCATAAAAAATAAAGATCTAGATCAAGACTTTTCTCTTACCCGAGTCCTAGGATCTCAATGTTAGGCGGAGGAACCGAGTTTGAACAAACAATGTATTTTGAAATGTCGCAGTTAGTCTCATCAAGTCCATCTTCCTCACAGTCCTGATCTCCGTTACACACCAGAGACTGGCTAACACACTTCCCTGCAAGTCAAAAGACAGATAGATAGTTATTGTTTAACCACTTCAGCAGGATTAAGCAAGTGAGGGCAGTTTCGATTCCTACCCGATCGACAGCGAAACCTGTTTCCACATCCATCCTCTATAGGGCAGCCTTGTGTGGTTTCACAGGGCCTCGTCTCGCTTCGCTCTCCATAGCAACGGTTTCCACCGAACTGAGCGTAGACAACCATGGATCGGGTTCTTGTCTGTAGCATCCACAGGATGACAAAGAAATATTTATATAAAGTAATAATAATTTAATTAATGGCAAAATATCTTCACAAGTTTTAAAAATAACATAATCTTGAGTATTTCTGATGGTAAAAAATCTTTATAATAAATACACTTTCTTGTACTGTACTGTATACAGTACGTGAAAATTCATGCAAGTTTGTATGGGTAAGAAATTAGTTACCAATGAATCTCCCTGACCTGTAATTTGGTGCAGCTATCACATTCTGACCAACTGCCAAAAGGACCCCACTGGCAATGAACTTTCTGGTTACACATCCTTGAAAATGACATTTAAATCAACATAACATGATATAAATGACAACGTATAAAGTTCAACAAGCACAATATATTTATGCTTTAAAGCACAAAATGAAAAACAGATTTACCCCTTGGCAGTGAACAGGAAGAGGAGCCATGGTAAGACTCTTGCACAGAGTTGTGCAACTTTCTGAGGAGGAAAATGAAAACACAAAAAAGCACAGCAAAGAAAAGAAAGTTAAAGAAAGCAAAACAAAAGAAAAGCTTGGGTAATAGCAGTCACCCACAATGACAATACAAAATTACTCTTACTGAAATCACATCAGTGACATATTTTACAGAAAACTGAAAAATGTATCCATGCAAAATCTACTTGCCTTCATGTTGAGAGAAGCCCAGCAACAGATGAATAATGAGCAAGATTTTTATGTTTCGTTCTTCCTAGGGAGTCCAGCTACAACACATGGAGCTTATCGGGTTTCAAGGGAAAATTTATGAGCATGTGTGTGTGTGTGTTTGAGAGAGAGAGAGAGAGAGAGAGAGAGAGAGAGAGAGAGAGAGGGAGGGGGAATGTCTTCCTGTCCATATTGTGAAAGAGGCAAGAAAATAATATGTTGGAAGTTCATGCCAAAAAGTTCTTCCAGAGAAGTCATTTTGAAACTGAACAAAGCTTCCTCTAGTAAGACTGACCTTTCTCACAACAGATGCTTTTACTCATCAGTAGAGGAAAAACAAGGGTTTAATACAAACCGTCTTCAGAAAACCACCAACATTAACATAAGATAATGACCTGATTAGCCTAACGCCACAAAACAATCTTAAAGCCCACTTATTTGTTTTCCTTACAGCGTTCAGAGAATTATCCTGGGATTATGTGCGTTAAATGTCCTTCTGAATCTTGCAAAGAAAAACAAATCTAAATTCACAATTTTAAATTGCCTGTTTTGTTCTGAATACTCAATAATTAGTTACTTTTTTCTGTTACTTTAAATAGTTACATAATAGTTCCACATTACCACAAGATTAATTAACCATTACTTAGTCTTCCTTTAAGAAAATGCTTCATTACTTAAGGCAACACATATTAATTAATGAAACAATGATGAATTACAGTTTTGTGCCATTCAGCATTATTTAGTCATTAATCGTTTAATTAATACCTGAGAATTTAGATTTATCCGTTGATATTTATGAAACACTTATTGACCAGTCACCCAATAATATAGCATCACCCTTTTGTGTTGTATTACGATTTACAGCAGTATTGATTAATGACTTATTGATTTATTTATAAACTGTTCCTTAGTTACTAACCACGCTTCAGTGTTTCTCCTTGTAAACTGTTATCTAAATGACTACTATCATTTTTAACTTATTCAGATGAGCGATTTTTTTGCATCTACAGCTCTGAAACAGTAAAAACAGACATACAGTAATGATGCAGATGAGATGAGATGTGATTTATCCAACCAAACACTGGAGGGCAACAGAGATTTAAGAACTGTTTCCTCTTGGGTTAAATTTGATTCAAGCAAATTTGTGACTGTTTCTCAGGGTATTTATCACCTTTGAGGCAAACTGCAACACAGCCATTCTGCTTGAGCTTTGAGCTCGATTACATCTTACATCTTCATATCTTAATATTCCTGGCATATATGCATGGTAAGAGAGATAGAGAGAGGTTGGGTGATGTCCATCACAGTCAGCTCTGCAGCTTCAAGGAGACATATCTCACGGCCAAACTTGAGATTTTCTGCTGTTTATGAAAAGCTGTTCCCATATGTGTCAAGGTTCTCACTAATGATGAATATATATTTGCTGTCTCAGGCAATCACGGCTTCATACTGCTCAAATTCATCACATAGTGGCAGCGCAATAGAAAAAACGAGGCGAGGTTGTGTTGCTGTGCATTGATTCCTGCTGCCTATCAATTCTAGCAATAACCGACCCACATTACAATTTAAGGTTGTCAAATGAACGCATAGTGTGATTGAAACTAAGGTAAAATGACAGGAAAGGGAAATACATGTTGGAGATGAGAATATAGCAATAGCAGAGGAATAAAGCAGAAAAAACAAGCTTGAGCAAACAGTTAGTGCCCAAAATCTCAGCCCTTTATTCACTCAAAAGCTCCCCCAAGGTAACCTCCTTATTTAGAAGTCATTTTCCAGGTGCAGCAATTTTAGAACAAAGTAGAAATTGTGTGGTATTTACCTACTGAAGTCAGGACCACTAAGTCCTGATTGCTGTTTCTCTGTTGTGAGGCCTCCCTGCATTTCCACGTGCATACTGCAAAGCCACAGGCAGGGAGAGCAGCAGCAACAGGAAAACCTCAGCACAAAGCAGAGCAGGCAGCGGTGACACAGATGATATGTTTTACGGAGCCTTGTATTACTTTATCTGCAATAGCATTACAGATTATTAGCCATGTGTAATAATGCCCGATCATTAGGTACTGTTACAGATGAAATGTTGTCATTTAAAACACACTGTGGGATCTTTGTGTGTAAGGGGATACTTAAACTAAGTTTCCTTTTTGGAATAAGTCTTGATTCTCCGTTCAGGCAGGGAAACACAATTTTACTGTTATTTGATCAGAGCGATCTGCTCTTTCATTATCAGTTTCATTTCAGCCACTTGTTTCTTGGTGTACTGCTTTCTGGACATTATCTTATACTGCAGCAGTTCTAATTCTGCTTTAGACATCAAATTTCTTCTGATCCGTTTGACACCTGGTCCCAGCAGATTTGCAAACCTCTTCCACATCACTTGTGACCCACATCACCGACTTGTGATGTCGGTCTGATGTCAAAAGCAATTTGTTCCAGCAGCTCACCAGTATCCATTCTGCAAATGGATACTGGTGAGATATTTAAGATTTTGTCTCTATGATTGCACTTGGTCAGTATCCAAAGAAGCTAGTGTGTGTTTTTGTTTGTGTTTGTCAGTCAAGAAGTCACAAGTATTCCTCTCCATATTTGAACTTTTCCTCTAGATCCTAAAACCGGTTGCTATGGAGGAGTTTACATCAGTTTTAAAAAAATCACCCTGAAATAACCTTGGTAATTATTTCATTTAAAAATCTAATAATGTTTTTTTTTAATCTGCATGTCTATGCAAATACCATACCTACAGAACTATGCAAAATGTCTTACCCTCAATTAATGCTTTATTAATTGCATGTGATGAACTGATCTTTATTATATATTTCTCCCTGTCATTTGAAATTTATATTTATTCATGAAATAAGTCTCAAGGACTACCTTATTTTTCAATTCAAGGACTACCATGAAATAAGTCTCAAGGACTACCTTATTTCATCTGATCGGTATTGAAAAAAAGAAACATCCAGTCTAAGAGTAATGTTGAAAAACTAGTCCATGCTTTTGTCATTCTTAGGATGGACTATTTCATATTATCTTATTGTTTTAAAAACTCCCTCCACAGCCTCCAGCTGATCCAAAATGTGACAGTGAGCATACTAACAAGGTCTATAAAGAGACCGCATATTTCTCCAGTATTAGCTGCTCATCACTGGCTCAATGTCAGATACAAAACAGAATTTAAAATTCCTAGAGTTTCTTAAAGCAACTAGCTCCACAGGACATGGCCGGTGAGTTAGGTCTCAGTTTGAGCTTAGTAGACAGACATCCTGTAGTTTTAAGATAAAGGTGATGGTTGTGGCTAGCAAAGGTGAAACTCACATTACAAATGCTGCTATAGCCTCACTATCTGAATTTTGAAACTTTATGCATAGAAGGTTACTGCAGATGTGGGCTGGATTTAAACTGACCACCCAAGATTTTTATTTTTCATGCACAAGAAGGTGAAATTATATTGGGTAATTATGTAGTAATAACCATTAAAGGAAATATATAATTAGGAGAATACTTTAGTCTGAGCGTGTCACCTCAGTTTATGATATAAACTCAAGGCAATCACACTGAAGTCATGCATATCTTTCCCCTGGACTTCAATAATGGATGTAAAAGTGATTTCCAGTGTTTCTGAAATGACCACCTAATGCTAAATGACTCAGCTACTGTACAGCAGCAAGCCAAAACCCAGCACCTCAGGCTAGAATAACATTTGGCTGAGACAATATGCCACCAGACCATGCCCTCCTTCATTAGTTCTGCTTGTGTGGTTTTCATGATGTTCAGAGAGCCATCTTTGACCGCCATCTGCCCTGGAAGTTTGGCTTGCCAAAAACATTAGTAAGCTGCACACACAGGGTGTATCAGTCAATGAATATGCAGCTTTTATCCATACTCATCTCCAGATGAATGTCCAAATTGTGTTACAAAAATATTTAAGTATACTACAAGATTTTGAATGGTCAAAAAAACCCCAAATAATCCATAATTATAGTTATTTAAAACAATTAGGCCCACTATACATGTGCTGGAGCTTCCTAGCCTGGTGCTTTAGTGACTAAAGGGGTAATCAGATAAATCCAAGGACATGTGCGGTAATAAGAAATTGAACACCATCCATCCATCCATCCATCCAATGTTAACCAGAATTGTTAAATACAAATAAAGATGGTGGGAAAAAAGCAAACACCCTATAGTATATGGGTTGTCTGTTGATGTGGCATATTTATATGCAGACTGTTTAAAAATGAGTTGTGACTAAAAAGGTCATAAACCACCGGTGGCCACGGACCAACTCTCTCTCTCTTTCTCATGCCCCCTCTCTTGGTTGTCACAAGACTTTTAAGAAAGCTTTGCTTCCTCTGTCTCATTTCAAAGGTCATTAAGTTCTCTTAAATCTGAAGATTTTTGTTGAACATTTATTCATCTGTCCATCCAACCATCTGTCTGGGGAAGAGTTTGGTCACATCCTCCACAGGTCACCATCTATCAGAGAGCTAACGCCAAGAGACACACAGTCCTTCAGACTTACATTCTCATCTACAGCACAGCCAATTTAGAACCACCAGTTAACCTAACATACCTGCCTTTGGGCTGTGAGAGGGAGCAGGCCCCAGCTGGCCAGTGGATTCAAACTCAGGGCCTCCTTGCTGTGAGGCAACAGTACTAATTACCGTCCCGCCATTGCCCCAGTGTTGAACTTGTTCTTTACTCTGTTGCATGTTTTACACTGTAGAGTGAAGTGCATCTCAGCCTCACCCATAAATGATTGACCACATATTCTGTTTCCTTTTTTCAGCTGTTTGTGAAAACCGAGTTTGCACTCGGTTAGGATATGTGTCTGCTTTTATCTCTGAGGCTAGAAAGATATCTTCCAATTCCTAATTCCTAGTGTTTTTAAGACAAGGAAAAATTGTGTTCAGTTTGTTTGTAGCATTCCAATTACTTTTCTTCATTCTTCATTTCCTCTCCATGCCTGAGAGAACAGTTTCCATTCAAAGGATTTACTATTCATTACCATATATATATATATATATATATATATAAAATATAATATATCTCTTAAACCTGAATAAAAATATAAATAAAATATATTAAAATAAAATATAAAATATAAAGATATAAAGATATATATATATATATATCTTTATATCTTTATATTTTATTTTAATATATTTTATTTATATTTTTATTCAGGTTTAAGAGATATATTATATTTTATATATATATATATATATATATATATAGATATATATATATATATATATATATATATATATATAGATATATATATAGATAGATATATATATAGATAGATATAGATATAAAGACATATATCTTTATCTTTACATATATATATATATATGAATATATCTTTCTACTTCAGAACTAGAAACAAGAGTGGCTGGTAAAATTATTCTTCCTCCTCCACACATTTCAAACTTTTCTGAAACTGTGCATTTCACTGCTGCCCCTCTTTAAACTGTCTGAATGCCATCATCTCTACCTCCTACACCTCTACCTCCTCTTCATCTGTCTATTTGCTTGTGCGTGCGTGACAGAAAAAAAAAAGACAGACAGACCCAAACATGCACACATTTTTAAGCACACAGCAACAACACATTAGCATTTTTATCATTTCTTCGGGGGAAAATGACTGCAGCAATAACATCCAAGACTATTTCCGTTCATTTTTTTTTCTTGGCATGTCATCCATCAGTCCATTTACATGGTTTAGAAAACAAATAAAAAGCACACTACAAGAACATTTAAAGAATCCTCATATCACATAGAAAGGAATATAAACAGAGAAAGGGAAGTGGCTGTGCCATTCCTTCCCAAAACTACTCTAATGTGCAATCAAAGCACTTAATATCCATTCATTGAGCTAGTCTGTGGCTATCAAGACCACTCTGCTATTGCACACCGCAGCTTCCAGAGAAGGTTGATGACTGCTCACAGCAGTGAGTGCACTCAGTCAATTAACCTCTGTTAATAAGAGTAAAACAGCATTAACATGAGAACTGCATCAAAACCAACCTTTTTTAAGCGAATAACTACATGCTTAAAAACATTAACCTCACAAATAAAGATAATAAGTAATAAGTGCATCATATTAGTCATCATATTAGATACTCTCGAAGGTGCACAGATGCAGGGTGCTACTCTCCACCTGAGTTATCTTTACTTCCTCTTCATGAGCAACGCCTTACTGCAGAATGGCAGATGCTGAATTACAAAACACAGTCTCAGTAAGGTCACCCTGGGTGCCGCTGCCCACCCACCTCCATCCACATCACCCTGGAAACAGGATGATTTTAAGATGCTCCTCTGCACAAATAGAGTAAAAAAAATGCAGCTATGCTGGCTTAAAAGCTGAAAATCTACATTAGATCTAGAGTACCGCCATTTAGTGATTGAATTAGATTAGAATTTTATTATAATGGCCATAATAATGATTTTGTTTTTCGGTCAAGCAATTAAGCAACCAAGCAACCACTAACCACTCAACAAGCCAGACACTCCTGAGGAAATGATACTTCACTTAATAGGCATAGAAGCTTTATTTGATCTGCCATTTTCCACTTAGAACAGAGTCACTTTGAACAAAGGTTTCCGAGTTTTACAACAGCAAAGGACTCTTCACATCAGAACATAAAGGCAGTGACAACAGTTTGGACCAGGAGAGACACAAATGTCCTTACAACACGGTTTGCAAGCATTTTAAAGTCTGCTCATTTGTGTGGGTTCATTCATAATCTGCATGGGCTAGTAAGAGTGCAACCTTTAAAAAATAAATTAATTTAGACATTTGTCTTAAAGGGAAGGAACATTTCCAGCTGAGATGCACGCATGCTCCTAACAACAATATGCAGAAAATAATCAAATTTATGCACAAACCTCATGGACCCTCTAGGTGTACGGAAAACAGTATAGTATGTAGAAGATTTCAGTTCATGCAAAAAAAGTAAAGTGTAAAATAAATATGACAAACGCGGGCGGTGTGGTAGTTCACTAAAACGAAGAAAATGTTGTTAGTGATGATATAATAATCTAAATATCTTACAATTTATCGGCAGTATACTATTTGCAGTTACAGTATGTAGAAACTCTCCACGATATAAAACATTTTAACATGAAACCACATCTTTAAACTCTAAAACTTGAACTCATTTTCACATTGAAGCATAATAATACAAACATGACTTTCTAGCTGAAACTCAGTCACTCACATGAAACTTTTAGAAATGGCACAGATACGCACGAGACACATACATTCACCGATCCAAAGAGTAAAGTTTTCTGTTTTTGGCTTTACATTACTGAACTTCTTAACACTGTCCTGGCAGAATACATTCTCTACAGAAAATACCACACAGACCATGAGGTGTGTGGATATTTGACTAGTATGTGTGTGTGTTTGTGTGTGTGTTTTCCATGCATAAAACCTTGCAGCAGAAGATGTCTTTTTGAATCTCATTTCTTTGTACTTTTCCATCTTGATTTAAACCCGGGAAGCAAAAGAATGAAATGCACCAAATATAAATAAGAAATTAATGTATTGCCCTAACATTGATACAGCAGAAATTGAGGGATTCATAAACATGAGCGATAAGAAGATGCTTGTATTATTTTCCTAGTGATAAAACATCTTTGCCAAATCAGGACCCCTGACTCTAAATTATGACAGTTTTTTTTTTTTTAATACAATAAGTCTCTGAGTGGCTGGGAAGCAGTTTTATCATTTATCACCTAGTATTATGAAATACATGACACAGTGATGGAGCTCAGGGTGACTCATATCTATATCTATTTATATCTATATCTATATATATATCTGCATATATATATATAGATATATATGCAGACTGGGGGCAAGCAATGAGCAAAGGAAATGCAGACGGTGGTACCCAGATATACTGTATTTTTATACTTGGCTGTCACGACTCAACACCCACGACAGAATGCAAAAAAAAAAAAGTCACACTGAATGCCTTCTCATTAGAAATGTCTTGTTTCATCAACTTCATTTCCAACAGTGAGAACTGATGCTTGTCTTGCAATATGAATCAAACAGATAATGTGAAAATTACTGTTTTAGTGCTCATGCACAAGAGACCGCTGTGTATCCATCTTACATGATTAGAACACTTGTCGGCCAGCCAAGCTGCACTCTCACTCTCTCTTGCAATATGGTTTTGAATTACTGCATGAATCATTTTAATCTATCGATAAATAGTTTTAGAGTACACAGGTGTCTAATAAACGCCATTGCTGCAAGCTGGCTTCAGTGGAGACTTACTGGGTGAAAATCCCACGAGGGAATACAGTTTCAAAAAGAAATGGCAATGATTTGTTTTTGTCTATGTATTGAATAAACACATTGGAACAACACTTTTTAATCACACTCTGCATTCAAGCTGCTGGAGGCGTTTTCAAAAACACCCGCAGTGATCTGACCAAAGATGCATATTGTTAAAAACAAAAGAGAGAAAATTCACTTGGACAGATTTGCCAAACAAGACATACAACTGCTAGCTACTTACACCGGCCTAAAGTTTGAGATACACAGACGTATTATAAACAGCCTCTGAAAAAAACTGTCACTGTCACTAGAATACCACGATTGATGTACCAATACATTTAGCAGACGGTTGATATGCTCTGAGGAACCTACCCGTGATGAAGTGGTAAGCCTGAAAACAGTGCATTTGATCAGTGGACAAAGCAGGGATTTTTACAGCACAGGGAGTAAAGAAAATAAACATTTTACCTGAAAAAAACAAACAAACAAACAAAATAAGCAAAAATCTTTTGGATCCCCTAAAACTGGACACAAACAAAACAAAACCTCACTCTCAAAGTGCTCCAACCGAACATCAGCGTTATGTCTACCAGTCTCAACTTGAAATTCCTCAATCTCCTTTTTCCATTTGACCGCTCATCTCACTATAGCCCTAAATAAAGTGAAAGGAGCCGTTTAGCTCCCCCTCCTGAAATAAATGCCAAAGAGAAAAGAGTGAGAGCACAGACGCAACCACTAGTATCAGTGGTGGTGACTGCACTCCTTGACGCCCGCTGCGGGTTCTCAGGTCGCATCGTCGTCTTCGTCATCCAGGTGATAATTGAGGGTGATGACGGCGCTGATGAATTCTCCAAGCTCCACAAAATCAGCTGTGATGATGTTAATGCCACTCTCCCCGGGTCTTTGAGATCTGATCCACTGCATCATACCTGGTAAAGCCCTGCGAGAAATGAAAAGAAAAATCATGTTAGTGGAAAGAGTGCAAGGGGAAAAAAATTATGTCAAAAAAAGGAAGAGAGGAAGGGATGATTCACAGTTGGTTAAACACAGAGAGGGACGTGCTGAGATAAAAGATCCCTGTGATGCTGCATGTGATGTCTGTGAGCCAGACACCAGCTGCGTGAAGGACACTCTGAACATGCCGGACATGTTCACGTAAGCTGAGCAACAAAGAAGAGCAGCTTTCTGCATAAAATTTAAAAATAAAATCTACGCGTTGTCTCCTCGTTGTTTGCGTTCTTGTTATGTCCAACGCTGGCAGTCTACGTGCAAAACGCTTGGATGGGATTCTGAAGGATGCCTACATCAAAGTCACTAAGCGCCTGGTGAGAGAGGCTGATAGTGGAATTATCAAATGAATAATTCATGCCAGGAAAATTGATGCTTTCGCTGTTGATGCTTTTAACAAACTGGGGACATTAAGAGGGAATGAAACACAGACAAAGCTAAGGGTAAATTAATATAATTTAAAAAAAAAGTTGTGTACCATAACTGGAAAGAGGAGACATAACGTGAGGAAAAATTGCCTCTGGTTTATGGCAGCTGTTCCAGACAAAAAAAATATGAAAGAAAAACAATAACTCGAATTAGGCCATTGTCAAATGCCTGGGGATACCTGTAGAAACCACCATGCCTTTGGTTGTAGTTACAAAATGCCACAATGACTCACATTTGACTCCTAAAGTGTGTATCTGTCAGGGTACACACGCTTGTGATTTTTTGTTGCGAGCTGTTATGGCTAAATCACTTCTGTGGGCTCTGGTGCCTGAGGTGTTTCCATAACTCTGGTCACAAAACTGAGCGTCTGTGTATGTGTGGAAGAAGACTGTGTGCCACCACTGGTGGTAACAATGCATTTATTGCTAGGCCTAGCATACTAGCGATCATGAGCACAAAAACATGCACATAAATGAGCACACCTTTCTGTAATTGTCTCTCTCAGTCCACTAGCCACTCCCTTCATCACAGTGCTGGCTTTTGGTGTCAGAACCACCTGGGAGACAAAGAATGTCCCCTTCCTCCTGCAAGAGAAACATTGAGGGTTTACATGTTATCTTTGCTGTAACTTTCTTCCTTTTTAATAGTCACCATAATATATTTGCTTTACAGAAGTGCTACTTCTTATATAATTCACTGCTTTACCTTTGAATTAATTACTTTGCATTTACTGCAATTAATCTTTTTAAAGCTTGCTTACTTGTAGCAGCATGCTGATGAAATCAGTAAGTTAAGCAAAGGAGCCAAAAGCAAGACAAATTATTTGTACCGACCTCTAAGCACTGCAATATATCTACATCATGATAAAAAGATCCATTGTGTTTAATCCTTATGGCTCATTTGCAAAGTTACAAAACATAAAACCAAGTTAATGAAACATGGATCATTAATTAAAGTGATTAAAAAAATTTATGTGCGGAACACAACAGATTTTATCCGATTTCATACTCTGTGCAGCAGACACTGAATTCATGAATATGAAATGTACCTGCGGTCAGTGATAGATGCCTGCAGAAACTGAATCAGCTTCTCTGGGTCAGTGGTGTTGGCCCAGGGAGAAGGCATCATCTGGCCTGGCCACAGGAAGGGCACCTCCAGGGCCATGGGATGGTGGTAGAAGACAAGCACCTGGTACTCCTTCTCCCATAGATACTGCAGACTCACCTGAGTGAGGGAGGAAGGTGTTCATAGTAGCAAGAGGTTATAAACTGAGGAACATAAAACAACCTGAACAGGTAGCTGATTTATTGACAGCTTAGTTCTGAATTAATTCTGAATGAATGAATTTCTCTTCAATATTCAGTACTGACTTATCACAGAAGGTGTCAGATGTGTTATTTTTGAAGTTAGTGGCTCAATAAAACACCAACAGAGAGCTGTAAGTGAACCAAACTACATATAAAATCTATTTTAAGTGAATTACATTGGCTCTAACGTGATGATACATTTCTGGAAGCATTTTTGCAGACGTAAAAACAGTGAGACTGTCTCCCACAAGTTGCATTCTTACAAATACATGCTTATGTGTATAGCTGGACATCAGCAGCACATTTTCTCTACTTTTAAGATTAGGCTTAAAACTTTCCTTTTTGCTAAAGCATATAGTTAGGGCTGGACCAGGTGACCCTGAATCCTCCCTTAGTTATGCTGCAATAGATGTAGGCTGCCGGAGGATTCCCATGATGCATTGAGTTTTTCCTTTCCAGTCACCTTTCTCGCTCACTATGTATTAACAGACCTCTCTGTGTTGAATCATATCTGTTATTAACCTCTGTCTCTCTTCCACAGCATGTCTTTTATCCTGTCTTCCTTCTCTCACCCCAACCGGTCGCAGCAGATGGCCGCCCCTCCCTGAGCCTGGTTCTGCCGGAGGTTTCTTCCTGTTAAAAGGGAGTTTTTCCTTCCCACTGTTGCCAAAGTGCTTGCTCATAGGGGGTCATATGATTGTTGGGTTTTTCTCTGTATCTATGAAGCGCCTTGAGGCGACTTTTGTTGTGATTTGGCGCTATATAAATAAAATTGAATTGAATTGAATTGAATTTTGTTGGCTACATCTGATGAAAGAAATGCTGGATAGCAATATTAATTAATCGTAAGCAACCGGTAACAGCAATGAGCTAGATGATCCTCAGGGAGTGTCAATTACACCAAAAATAAATCTTTTCATCACAATCCCAAGACGCATACACTTCACATCTTCTTTTCCAGCTGATTATTTGAGCTGATTTGTTTTTTTGAAAAATGGGCTTGCAGCTGAATATTAGTTCTTAAAATAGACCAAACAAGTGCTGGAAAACAGTGCTGAAGTGGATTAGTTTTGAATAGCAAAGCAAATGTGGGCTATAGAGATGACAAGGGAACAGCAGATAAACTTACAGTCACAGGTCTCAGTCTACAAAATTAAACACTGAGGAGAAGCTCATTGTTTTCTCAGAACCTACTAGTCACTCTTGGCCTTTTTGCCCTCTTTTTCTTTCACTCAGCTGCTGCACCTGACAGGAAGGTGCTCATCTTAGAGTGGTGACAGCGATTGTGGTATAGTTCATGAATTGTAGGGCTAACTGGTAATGCTTATTTTGGGTTTTTCAGTTACAGGGGAGGGTGGGAGATGAAGGTGGGCCACAATTGGATGGGAAAAAAGACAAAAAAACAGCAAAATCTCATCTTAGGGAGACTTTTCTACTTGTCTCCTAAGCAAATGGGCATGAGTGAAAAAATGAACTATGATTACAGATGTAATAACCATAATTCTACATCGGTACTGATCAAAACACAAAATCACTGTTGCGCGGTGCTGAGAAAACAATAATTGCTTGAGGTCTTTTGAACTCAGCTAAATAAGATTCTCTTGGTAAGATGAAGAAGCATCAGAAAAATATTCAGCTGCTCCTACTTCACGTACCCCTCCTCCTCCCTGTTAAAAGTTAAGTGTATTTATACCTCCTGAGCAAAAACAACAGGGCAGAGCTTCTCTCCAAACACCTCCTTTAGCATGGTCACCAGTTTTTCATGGTGCAGGTTCTGCATGCCGTAGAAGTGGTTGAAATCCAGGAAGACCACCTCTCTGGCATGAGCTGACAGAAAACTGCTGATCTGCTCTAGGCCTTCTCTGACCTAAAAAAAAAAGAAAAGAAAAGAAAAAACCAAATATGCACGTTATTAAGATCTTTAGTGATTTAATGATATTAAATGTAAACATACAGACTGTGAACTGTGTACTTCAAATCTCTGAAGGACCTTGTATAATTAGGCTCTCAGTCTACACTCAAATATAAATACGCTGCCACACACACAGAGATGGTTAGACATCACTTAGCAACCACAAGCATTGCTAAACAGTCATCACATCAAAAACCATCAAAACTCTTTTCTGACCGTGGCACTGAAGAGCCCGTGGGCGAAGTACAGCTCATTTTCAGGGTCACGGGGCTTGGTGGAGATGCGCAGGTCAAAGAACCGGATCCCAGCCTCCAGTTGGCTCGTGAAGTTCATAGTCTGTGTAGCCAACCACTTCCTCATTAGCTTCTTGGCCACCGTGCCAAAAACAGAAACGAAGTTCTGCACCGTCTCTGGCTGCTCGGGGCCCACTGGAGACGCTTCATCGATGTAAAAACTGAAGGAATCGTGGGATCCTGGGGGAAACACAAACATGAGTCTGCATACTGACTACTGCAGGTGTCATTTCTGGTGGGAGACGACTGAAAGTTGAGGTCATTACTGAGAAATAGCCCAAAACCGCATCCAAGGTTGCAAATCATGAACTCAGACAGCTTGAAGAAGAAAGCCTGTGCACACCTATTTGTACAGAACAAAAGCCTCTGAGGTAAACACTGCAGTGAGTTTACAATTTCCTTATAAGGCATAGCTATTTTGTTAGTTTTGCACTTGTTGGTAGGTAATTCCTATTCTCTCCCTCTTTAAGTATTATTTGGCATGTACTCCTTGGTACAGTATGGTCCACATGCTAAATAAAGTATGCTAGCCTATAGATTCCCTCAGTTTGAGGCCAAACATTCATTCAATTCAATTCAATTCAATTCAATTCAATTCAATTCAATTCAATTCAATTTTATTTATATAGCGCCAAATCACAACAAATGTCGCCTCAAGGCGCTTCATAGATACAGAGAAAAGCCCAACAATCATATGACCCCCTATGAGCAAGCACTTTGGCGACAGTGGGAAGGAAAAACTCCCTTTTAACAGGAAGAAACCTCCAGCAGAACCAGGCTCAGGGAGGGGCGGCCATCTGCTGCGACCGGTTGGGGTGAGAGAAGGAAGACAGGATAAAGACATGCTGTGGAAGAGAGACAGAGATTAATAACAGATACGATTCAATGCAGAGAGGTCTGTTAATACTCATATCATTAATATTCATCTTGGTGGAAGCAGCCTACCAAGAAACTGCTGCCCTAGCATGAAAAATGACTTAAATTGGGGGAAATTCATGTAACCATTAAGTACTACAATACTCAATACAAACGGCTATGACTTAGTAATGTTTTTTATATACATTATGGAGATAGAACCCCGGAGAGAACCCAGGAAGAAAGAGGAAGAGGAAGACATGCCTTATATGCCCTAAGGGCACCTCCAAACTCAGGCGTCTGCATGCTGTACAGCACACAGATCACCTGCTCAACCCAGTGAGTTATACCAGCACCCCTTACTGCTGTTTTTATTATCAGTCTGTTCTACAAGCTTGAACTGGATAAGCAGGTCAAAAAATGGATAGTTGAATTGGATCTGTTGATTTTCTGCTTCATTGTTTGTCCATTGTTTGGAGATTTGTGAAACGTTGTTGGATAAGTTACTTTATTGTAGATATCTGTCTTTTTTATATATATATGCATCCATCTTACTTATACTCTAATAGTTCAAAGTTAAATCCAGTTATGTCCCTGTCAGAATCCCAAGGAAATCAGATTCCTGATGGTCATTCTCTAGTAAAGATTTAACATTTACATATTATCATTTTCCTTTTCCGATAAAACCTGAGTTTTTGGTGTAAATTAAAGGCAAAATAAAGAATCAAGAAAAATTACAGCCTTTGACTTAACAAATTTACAACCTGGATGACAAGTGTTTTATCCACTCTGGATATGAAGACTTTAAACTAAGCTTTAAACTAGGATAGACCTCTAACAGAGAAATGCCTGGTTTTGGATTCCTGCTTAAATTCAGACACACTTGCTTAACAAGTGGACCTGCCATTAAATTGCTTCAACACATCTACGCTTCTCACCAATATCTCTGAATGATCAAAATTTAAAGGTCTATGTCTTCTGTCAGAGTTTTCCTGACAAGCTCTGGAACCGTATCTGAAAAGATACATGCTGTGAAATTTTCCAAATGTCATCTTTGGAGCCTTGGGCATCACAATCATTTTGGAGTGGCAGCAAAAATCTTAGATACAGACATCTACAAGCCTCAGGAAATAAAACAAGTCACATGAATACAGGCAGTGGAATCTGTGAAAAACTAGCATATTTATTTTGCTATTAACAGCGATACAGTTGATGTTTTCTTAGTTGTATTAAAATTGAAATGGTGAAAAAAAATACATTTGTGTAAGCCAGTCTGTACACTGAATGGTGATTCCTTTGTGACATTTAACTATTTCCTTGAGACAAACTCAGGCTCTGAGCTGTAAAATAGACCTGAAGGTTGTGTGTTCTGCTTGAGCAGTTAACATCTCCTGCCCCTCTCATAATCACTGAGACTTCTTCATTATCCACTTTACATTTCACATCCTCACCTTCTACCACCACCACCCCTCTGACACAGAGCCTGAACTGACCTTCAGCTAACTATATAGCAGTGCCAGGTCTTCACAGTCAGCACAGCGAATGACCATAAGCTGAGTAGACAGCTGAATCCTGGGGCAGGGCAGCAGTCGCATCACTACTGGCTAAGCCGCACCACCAGGGTCACAGCGTAGCAGAGCATGACCTTAACCGACCCCAACAGCTGCCTCTGCAGAAAGTCTTTGCTTTTTAGGGCTCAAAGTTGTGCAACAACAAATCATAATCATCGCAAAATTATTTTCATTATCCAGTCATCCAGTCAATGTTGAAAACTACGCTACTGCTGATGCCTTCAGGGTGCTTGTTACTGAAATGACCCTTACAGTGTGGTGAAAAAGTCAAACAATTTAAGTAATTTATTTAAGCCCCAATCTTTTTTTTTGGCATATTTGTCATGCTTACATGTTTCAGATCATTAAATAATTGTAATATTACACAACGATAACCCGAGTTAATACAATAAGCTGTCTTTAAATAATGATTTCATCTATCACGGGGTAGAAGCAAACCCTACCCACATGGCCCCATGTGAAAAAAGTAATTGCCCCCTAAACGTAATAACTGGCGATGCCACCCTTGGTAGCAAGAAATTTGATCAGCCACTTGTGATAATAGACAATGACTCTTTCACATGACTGTATGGTTGGTTTCTGAACATGAAACCAGGGTCATGCCAAACATATCAGTTAGATTTAAATCCAGATTTTGGGCCTTTGAGAGGTGGACTTGCTGGTGTGTTTCAGATCAGTTCAATTCAATGCAATACTTTATGGTCCCACAAGGAGAAATTAGTTAAGCAGCAAGGGCAACAATACGAATAAACAAAACAATAATAAATTGTCCTGCTCCATAACCAAGCTGCACATTCTCCTTCTGGATTTTTCTGGCAAAGAGCATAAACACTGACCATAACTGAGTCAAGTGAGACCTACAGTTCTTTACATGCTGTTCTGGGTTCTTTGTTTGGGTGGCTGTAGCTCAGGTGGCAGAGCAGGTCAGCCACTAACCAGAAGGTCGGTGGTTCGATCCCAGGCTGCTCCAGTCTGCATGCCAAATATCCTTGGGCAAGATACTAACCCCGCATTGCTCTCCGATGCATCCATCGGAGTGTGAATGTGTATGAATGGTAGACTACTTAGGTCAGAAAAAAGTACTTGTGTGAATGGGTGTGATTGGGTGAATGAATTAGTTGTATAAAGCGCTTTGAGTGCTCAGACAGAGTAGAAAATCCCATTTTAGGGCTATATAAGAACAAGTCCATTTGTGACCACTGGATGAGTTGTTGATGATCTTGGAGTAATTTTGGTAGGCTGGCCAGTCTTGGGAAAGTTTACAACTGTTCTGGGTTAATTTTGTCTGATTAACATTTGTTTGATAAATATGAATAACAGAAGAAGAAGACATTTAGGAAAGGGGGCAAATACCTCTTCACAATGTATATAAGTAAAAATAAGTAAGCAATATCACATATGAGATGTTTGAAAAGGTAAGTTTGGCCTTCTTTAATTAAAAAGAAAAAAATCACTGAAACAATTAATTTACACTTGAAGTGGCTGCTGACCTTTAACCAATAACCTGAATAATTGTTTCAGTTTTGCAACACACACTTCTAATAGCTACACACCCATCAAGCTGCATAGGCCACTCTCCTTGAGATATCTGTTGTTCTGTTTGGGGAAAGAAGAACAGTTATAAGATATAAATTAAATCTAACAGTCCCCAAGGATCTAGCAACAAACTATATTTTATTAGTTTTTAATGAAAGCCTAGCACCTGAGGGAAACTAATGAGGTTTGTTTTGCATTGCTAACAAACACTTCTATAAATATGTATGACAAAAAGCCCATGGTTGATGCCACGCTGCAGAGAGATACAATCTCACAGGAAAAGCTGAGACAGTATCAACCCTGGAGGGCCAAATCTTTTGCCAAGTGTGCAGAACATCTGTGAGAATTTGCAGAGAAAACTGCGCAGAAATGTGAGAACTTCACTGATGCCTGAGCCCTGAACGTGATTAATTATTGTTTATGCTCCACCTTGATGGTCTGCCATTTCTCAAGGGAAAAACATTCATTTGGAAATGTGTGGAAGCATTTCCGTTTTGGAAACAAACAATCCACACAATTAGTTTTCATTCTCACAAAAACAAACAACAGCAGCTCAGAACTGAGTCATTTCAAACTTGTCTACAGAGACAAAAAAACTTCTCCTTTCAAAGTGTAAAATTTTAATTACTTCTTATACTTCCCATTTTAGCTTTAGAAGCAAATACAACATAACAGGTTGTGACTGGGGTGGATTGTCTTATATACAGTGGGGCAAAAAAGTATTTAGTCAGCCACCGATTGTGCAAGTTCCCCCACTTAAAATGATGACAGAGGTCAGTAATTTGCACCAGAGGTACACTTCAACTGTGAGAGACAGAATGTGAAAAAAAAAATCCATGAATTCACATGGTAGGATTTGTAAAGAATTTATTCGTAAATCAGGGTGGAAAATAAGTATTTGGTCAGTAACAAAAATACAACTCAATACTTTGTAACATAACCTTTGTTGGCAATAACAGAGGTCAAACGTTTACTATAGGTCTTTACCAGGTTTGCACACACAGTAGCTGGTATTTTGGCCCATTCCTCCATGCAGATCTTCTCAAGAGCAGTGATGTTTTGGGGCTGTCGCCGAGCAACACGGACTTTCAACTCCCGCCACAGATTTTCTATGGGGTTGAGGTCTGGAGACTGGCTAGGCCACTCCAGGACTTTCAAATGCTTCTTACGGAGCCACTCCTTTGTTGCCCGGGCGGTGTGTTTTGGATCATTGTCATGTTGGAAGACCCAGCCTCGTTTCATCTTCAAAGTTCTCACTGATGGAAGGAGGTTTTGGCTCAAAATCTCACGATACTTGGCCCCATTCATTCTGTCCTTAACACGGATCAGTCGTCCTGTCCCCTTGGCAGAAAAACAGCCCCATAGCATGATGTTTCCACCCCCATGCTTCACAGTAGGTATGGTGTTCTTGGGATGCAACTCCGTATTCTTCTTCCTCCAAACACGACGAGTTGAGTTTATACCAAAAAGTTCTACTTTGGTTTCATCTGACCACATGACATTCTCCCAATCCTCTGCTGTATCATCCATGTGCTCTCTGGCAAACTTCAGACGCGCCTGGACATGCACTGGCTTCAGCAGCGGAACACGTCTGGCACTGCGGGATTTGATTCCCTGCCGTTGTAGTGTGTTACTGATGGTGACCTTTGTTACTTTGGTCCCAGCTCTCTGCAGGTCATTCACCAGGTCCCCTCGTGTGGTTCTGGGATCTTTGCTCACCGTTCTCATGATCATTTTGACCCCACGGGATGAGATCTTGCGTGGAGCCCCAGATCGAGGGAGATTATCAGTGGTCTTGTATGTCTTCCATTTTCTGATGATTGCTCCCACAGTTGATTTTTTCACACCAAGCTGCTTGCCTATTGTAGATTCACTCTTCCCAGTCTGGTGCAGGTCTACAATTCTTTTCCTGGTGTCCTTCGAAAGCTCTTTGGTCTTGGCCATGGCGGAGTTTGGAGTCTGACTGGTTGAGGCTGTGGACAGGTGTCTTTTATACAGATGATGAGGTCAAACAGGTGCCATTCATACAGGTAACGAGTGGGGGACAGAAAAGCTTCTTACAGAAGACGTTACAGGTCTGTGAGAGCCAGGGATTTTCCTTGTTTGAGGTGACCAAATACTTATTTTCCACCCTGATTTACGAATAAATTCTTTACAAATCCTACCATGTGAATTCATGGATTTTTTTTTCACATTCTGTCTCTCACAGTTGAAGTGTACCTCTGGTGCAAATTACTGACCTCTGTCATCATTTTAAGTGGGGGAACTTGCACAATCGGTGGCTGACTAAATACTTTTTTGCCCCACTGTAGTTTATCACTTATGTTCCATAGATTGGTACTGGTGACATTCAGAGCAGTATTAATCACCTGCAGAGTTTCCAGGTCTTGGGGTGTGCACATTTCGTGCCAGTTCCTGATTTTTCCAGTTACCAGGCTTTACACTGATCCTCTGTAAATGTTATCAAGAACTTGACACAGGAATTTAGCCCACTTAAGTTTGCTTAAGAAGTACAGCTGTTTCTTAGCTTTTACCAGAGTGTGTGGTGACTGTGATACTTCTATCGAGTGTCATGATGAATGAAAAAAGCAGCAGGTAAATCAATAAAAAGACCACTGACCGGATAATCTTTGTCGCCAATTGCAGTCAGTAAATTACAATAATATACAATGCCATGAGAATGAACATTCCTCTCTGTATTTAAAATATGCAATTACTGGGAAAGGCATTAATGATGAATAGAGTCCAGTGTTTGATATGAATTACCTACCGCAAACAATATCCAAGCAAACTACTGTCAAGCTGTTTGATCACTTTAACTTTGATAAAATTGAAGATGTGTACACAGAAAAAACTAAAGCACCCTGAAAATAACCACATCCCAGAATAATACAAGTAGATGTCACTTGTGTAGCACTTTCATTGGAAAGCAAACTTAGGGAACTCTTTTCTCTGATATGTCAATATCAGCCGCACACAAGAAGAAGAGTCTCAACCTGCAAAGAGAGAAGATGAACAAGAGCACCACAGAGACAACAAAAAAGACTTAAACAAGGTGAAACAGAGAATCTGAAACAGATGATGACAATGTTGATGACAGTGGTGCTGGGTGCTGCTACTGTTACCTTAGAGAATTGACCTTTGTTAACTGAGTCATTCTGACTGAATGAGAGCAGAGCATTCAGAGAGGACCACTGGTGGTTTGTGCCCTTTTTCATTACAAAACATTACCACCGTCCATGGACTCTTTTTAGATCTATTTTAGGATGCTGAGTAGAGGAAAGAGGAGAAGAGAAGAAAAAAATGAGATGGGAACAAAAACTGACAGGATGGAGATGAGCTAAATGTTACTACAAGATAGATATAGGCTTCTGACTCTACATAATTTTGTCATTTACACTTCTTTTTTTTTTTTTTTTTTACAGTAATTCTGCAAGTGTTACTCTTTCCATCTATTTTTCAAACTCTTCAGTTCCTTTTCTCCTGTCTTAACACTTTATATTCTCCATCTTGTTTGAGCATTAGTGTGCACACTGCATTTCTGATGAGGCTGAATTATTTGACTTTGAGACTATGTGACTATTAAGATAAGTGTCTCTGCTGGAAATGCAATTAACTGCAAATGGTGGGAAAACGAGCCAGTAGAGAATTCCACACTGAACCATTTCTTTTGAATTCTACAATATTTTTTTAATTTTCTTTAAGCAACTTGTAAAAGTGAAAACTCCACAAATATATGATGTTGGCTAATGAGTGGCTAATTATGAGTATCATGCATCAGCATAATACAATGCTGCAAACAAGGGAATTCTTTGCAAAACTGCTAACTGTAAAATCCTCATGAGCTCCAAACAGGCAAGATGCACATAATATCTTTGGCAAAACAAAATTTCACTCAGATTAAGAAGGGTCTTGATTCACAGATAAAGAGCCATAGCAGGAAATAGCTCTAAGATGGGCATTCTCTCCATCTTTCTCTCTCTAACAAAGATCCTCCTTTCGCTTTTGTATTGCACATTATATCCTGATTTTCAGTGGCTTTGAGTTGACTGACTCCCCCTCTTCAAACATCCGCACTACCAGTGTTTATCTTGGCATCTAATACCATTCATCCATCTTGCTCTATAGGGGTTTAAGTGGCGTCAAAGTGATCTAATCAGGGGACTAATGGCCTTTTACAGCTAAAAGTCCAGGGCAAGCCTTTTTCTCTATCCAGAGGGAACCACTGAAACTGAAGATGCCTCTTCTACAGTGGATTGGTTGTTATTTCTTGCAAGACTATCTTAACCTAATACCACTGCCTTCACCCATCCCCCTTGGTAATTCATGCTATTCATTGCTTACCTAAAGCTTTGAGCTGTTATTCAGGAGGTGAAGAATGGCTCCCCTGAGCCTGAAAATGTAGTATAGAGAACTGTAAATCAGCCTTCTTCCCCGGTATTAAAATAATCAATATTATCTGCATATAATGGAATGGGACGGCACGGTGTTATAGTGCTTAGTACTTTTGCCTTACAGCAAGGGAGGACACAGGGAGGACAAGATTGCATGTCCTCCCTGTGTTTGAGTGGGTTTTCTCCAGGCTGCCTCCCACAGTCCAAAGACATGCATGTTAGGTTAATTGGTGATTTGAAACCGGCCACGGGCGTGAAGTAAATAAAGTACTTAAAAAGTGTGTTGACCAAATTATCACAATAGAATGATGCACCATTTAATCATTGTACTCTGAAATAAGAACTAAACAGTAAAAAAAAAAACTAAAAGCTGAGATTGCATCGCTTTCTAAAGTAACTGAGAAAGTCTATGTAGACGGGTTTCAGCTGCTAGTTCTTAAGGGTGTTTTAAAGTCTTTGTTTAAGGCAAAAATAATATAAATAATAAATGTATAATGTATATAAATTGCATGCTAGCAGTCTATTTTGCAGTTCTTCTGATTCATAATCGCTGAATATTAATTAATGTAGCTTTAACGATCCAGAAAGATATGGTTTCACTCACCAGTTCAATTTATTAAGACAATACATTTGAATATTTCAGGTGCTTAAATAAACCCATAAAAAAAGCATTTCATAATAAGCGACTAATACTGTATTGCTACTATAGTGCTGATTCATTTAGTTGTCATGCACACCTGCACGACACAGATATTGTACATGCCAGTGAGCACATAGTTCAAATTATACACCTACCACCACACAAAGTACTGAAAATCCATTTTAATTACTATGGTAGTAAAAACGTGACAGATATTCTCTTCCCCCTCTTAAGCTCGTTTCATGGTGACAGAGAAAGAAATTCACAGTATCTCTGGCGGCACACCTTTCTGCTGACCATCTTGCTGAGAGGAATGCGCAGGTTGGCAGTGTGCAGCCCTCACCTGGCAGATTTAACAGTAGCCACAGGAAGAGTCAAACACTAATCAGCCTGGGTAAAACAAGAAAGGTAGCTGCTCCCTCTCCCTCACCATCTCTCCCTTCAATGACCCAAAAATTTAATATTCTACTACGTCTTTCTTTCTTCTGCTGCACAACCCTTCAACCTAGTTCCAATTAGTATAGGCACAAGACATTTGACTTTTATAGATGCGATATGTCGGCACAGCCGGAGGCCAAAGTGGCATGTAGGGACAATGCAGAAAGCTGAGTCATGCCTAAGTGCTACCATGTTCTTAGGTCTAAAACAAGGTAGTCTGCAGTGGATTAGCAGGATTAAGAAAATGAGAGCATGTATTATTCTCACATAATGAATCAAACAGCCACAATGCAACTGTGCTCAGTCATGAGTCATAGCATAAAACAAAAAACAAACAAACAAATTAGAAATGTGCAGTTATTCCAAATAAACTGGACAAGTGTCATCCAGTTAAAAACATCTAAATCTGACTCCCTTAGATAACACCCTTCCTAAGTACTATTGTTATATACTGTAATTCTAGAAAGAAAAAAAAAGCTCTGCTCACAGCTCATCTTTTTTCTGCACAAATTTTCTCCAGGTTTCACAACCACACTGAGTCAGCTCTCCTTTAAGTGTCAAATGATTCACATGTGTTTTTGAACTCGGTAAATCATGCAATTTCAATTCAGCTGGGCCTGCTAAGTTTGACGAAATTGATCATTCCTCTATTTCAGATTGTCTCGACCATGTTGTTGGCATTCAGGATCAGACTTTGCAGTGTTTTGCCCCTTACCTGGAAGAGCAAAAGGTTAAGGAATACTTTCCTTTGCAACCATCTCTCAGGATAAAAAATGCTGTGATTTTTTCCAACCCTCATTTCTTACTCTGGCTGCTCTGAGAACATACACCTGATATTTTGTCCAAGATTCAAAGTATACAACATCATTTATTAAATATGTTGGAGGCTCCTTATGCATGGGAATGCATTGCACTGGGTCATTTAGTATGCACTGATGATGTGACAAAGACACAGAGAAACAATCCAGGTTCAGCAAAATTCATTGGATGACACTTTACAGTGCAGATGGACAGAACAAAAATTGTGTCTGTGTCCAAAACTATATGGATCTAGCCATGCAATCTCATTAATTGCCTCTAAATGAAAACAGATATTTATCTGTTAATATCTCTCATATTTAAATACTGTAAATAACCTGTATTTAAGTTCACTTGACAGAGGTAGGTGACATTGCTTAGTTTACCGTCACTGGATCAGTCTCATTGTAATTTTTTGAATTGTCCATCAATCACACAAAGTAACAAGAAATAGCAGGAATTTAAAATGAGTGAACAACCACTGTCAGCATCATATGTACTGTAGCATATAAACTGCTTTCATAACATTTTGCGGGTTGAACCACTCAAATGTAACCGGTAAGCACATGCAATCTGTTACACATCTGTTATACAGCTGTTGTAGCTGTCAAACACCTGCTACTTTGAGTATCTTTAATGTGCTATATGCAAAAATAATTTGGCAGCATTAGCTCATTAACCAGTTACTTGAAGCACAGCAAATGCTGTTAAAACATTATATATATATAAAAAAAATCTGACAGTAATGAATCTGCCACCTCAGTACCCTAAAATAAACTGTCAATCATTCAGATGGTTATGTGTGCTAACAGCTAGACTGTGAAGTTTTCTGGCAACAGCGGAGTAGCAGCCATCACATTATCCTACACTGTAAAGTACTACTTTTCCCTGGATATTTCAAGCTCTGTGGTAGGTGAATTGCTATTTTAAAAAAGTGAGCACAGAAAAATAAACTAAGAAACAGGCAGCAGCGGTTGTATAATAAGTTTTGTACAGCAGCATTTTCCAGTAACACCCTGGAAATAATATTCTTCCAATTAAGTGGAGCTATGAGACTTGTTTGAGGAAATGAATCGCCCATCCTTTTTGTTTCTTGTCTGTCCCAGTTTTATTCCTGCTTGAACAAAGGCGTAATGCTTCGTTCAATGATGAGACAAAAGAATGTGATATGAGATGCACACTTTTGAAAGAACTCAGACGTACACTCCAATAGGAACACATGGTTGTTGCTATAATGAGCTTGGATAGAAATCCTGTGTGTTCTGGAGTTTCTTGGCAAATATGTGCAGGCAAACACAAGAAAGTGCAAAGATTTGGTGGATGTTTACAGAATCTGTATCCAAATGAAGGATAAACTGAGCTATCCTCAGCTGAGCTGCAGGCCACAGAACCAATGAGAGATATTAATGCCTAATTAAAAGGGACAGAGCATGTTCTCATGCTGTCTTGGCATGGGTGAACTGTGATTCCACACAGCACATGATTCAGCAAAATTACAAGCGTAGATTATGCATACTATGTTGTTCCAGTCCTTATTTGTATTCCATTACATCTAATTTGACTGCATGTGTCTTGGCATCCTTAAAAGCTGCGATCATATTTGGTCATATGCCGTGCCCTGGACATCAACCACTAAGCCATCTGCATGTGAAATGCCATTGTTGCACATGCCAACCAATAAACACCTCAGGTATTGGGAGTTCAGCGAGAAAAAGACTGAGAGAGCGGAAGAGTGAAAGTGAGACAGAAAGGAGGGGGAAAGGGACCGAAGCACAAAGGATTAGAAATTCACAAGAATGAAGAATCGAATCGCTTTGTGTGGAGGTGTGATAATCGCTAGGCAGTGAATATGGATTTAACTGGCTGCTAATAAGACATTCTATCAGTCAGATCAGTGGTGGGCTTTACAACCAGCATTTCCCATTTGAATGGAGTTAAAAAGACCGGCGCACTGATTGGATAAAGGTCCGACAGCACATTTTCAATGGGATGCGCTGTGATCATCTGAGTGTGCAGACGGCACCCATCCCACTCCGTCTCCCTGTGGCCACCACCCCAGCATAAAAGCACAAACAGAGCAGCGTGGCTCATCTATTCTGAACCTATAGAGTGGTTATAGATGACCTTTTTTATTATTATTATTATTATTTTCTAAGTGCATACTTACTCGGCCGGAGAACGAACACGACAGCTGGGTATTATGAAAACCGTTAGACAGGTGATCGCAACACAAGCAACTGAACTATTATAAATACATAGTACTTCTTTGGTTGCGCAACAGGTCTTACCCTTTGTTCCAACGAGGTGCAACGAAAGTGACGGTTGTATTAAATGCACAATTCAAGTTTAGGAAGCGGTAAAACACAAATCCGAAACTGTCAATTTGTGCATTTTTAATCTACTAGAAAAGCTGTACGCAATGCGCGAGGTTAAAAAGACACGGGCATCCTCCTCATCCGATTACACTTGGACAAGGTCTTTAAAAAAAACACTTACCGGGAATAGCCAGGTTGGTGAGCGGGATAGTGTGCATGCTCTGCGGTAAACTTGCCATCCAGTCTGCGAACCGCAGGTCGCTTCTCCCGTGAGACGAAGCCATGCTTCCACCTTGCACAACGCTCCGTTCTCCCTGACCGGTGCCTGCGCCAACCTGGAGCGCGCGCTCTCTCTTTCTCTCTACACACAGACACACTCGCGCCCTGCCTCACTTTCTCTCAGCATCCCTATCTCACGCACACACACAGACACAACTGCGCGACCGAGAAGTCAGCCCCCCCAGCAGCACACATAGGCGTGTTGCACATTTATGAAAATGCGGTTGGATGGATCTAAATATGGCAACATTCGGTGGTTAGTCGCCCAATAGTAACATAGCCTAAACGCCGCAATGGGTATGTTTCAGTACTAGTCACTTACAAAATAAAAGGCAACATATAATCATCTCATGTTTTTAGCATTAATGCACAGAGCATGAATGCTAGACTACACAAACCCATAAGGTTGCCAGAACACCCCCACATGAGGGCAGCATGTTAAATATTTTGGAACCACATAGTTGGATATGAATAGCCTATGTAAAAAGGTCTGCCAAGCTGATCCCATAATCCAATACATGCTTTTACTGAGGTTAGAACATTTTGGACATTTAAAGCCATCTTTTTAGAGGACTGGATATGTGCATTATCCGAAAAGGTTCAGTTAGTGTAGGGTTTTAAAATAAGATGGTCAGAGATTAAATTCTAATTCCTAGATAACCTATGTCTGAGCTAAGGTCGTGCACTTGAATCACTGAAAGCTATATGGAAATGACCCATTCTGCATAATCAGTGTGATTACAATCAGTTGGCTGGCCAGCTTAACACGAGTCATTCAGAAAATAGGTTGTAATGGTATAAAGATGGAGAATATACAAAACCTTTTCTTTCATGGTCTGTATCATGATGTCCAAACACTCCACGGAATTTATTACCTAAATGACAGCAAAGTAGATGACTGACTTCTCTGCCAAAATCAGGTTTTTTTGTTGTTGTCGTTTTCCCATCTGGTTGTGTTTTCTACAATTATGTGTTTGGAGGAGTGTCACGAGAGGAACGGTTTATCAAACCATTGCCAGCAAAAGCACAGAAAAAAGATCAATATTGTCATAAATACTGTGCATAATCACTAATCACTGCCATGTCTCCCAATATAAACATAGGTCTCTCAAATAATAGGCTTTGCCTTGGTTGACCTTAAACCCAGTGTTCAAATGAACAATATACATATTTAAAAAGAAAAAAAGGGATCTGAATTGCCATCATATAAAATAAAATGTCTAATTCATGACAGCTGTTAATGTCAGAGTCAGCTTTCAACAATATTTCGGGTTGGTTGCCACAAACCTGGACCTTAAAAAAGGACTTCTGTCCCTTTAACTAAATCTTGAAAACCCATTTTAATATCCCCTTTTGAAAAGCTTAAAAGCAAGGTCATCCATTTGTATTTTTCAGAAACTAAAACCTACTAAACCTGTTCCTACTAAAACCCGCTGCGTTCTTCAAATTCCCTCTTCAGTGAATTCAAGTACAAGTATGAGAACTAGGTTACAAAATGTAGGCTTATGGAGTATTGCTTTGGTCTGACTCATGAAGGAGTGTGCTGGATTAACATCAACAGCCGGTGGCTGGAGCCCCTGTCACTTTCTTCCATTTTTCTGCTTGATGATCCAACCCAGTTGATCTCCTTGAACCCAAAAGCCTACTGGCTGAATTTGCAGGTTATGTAACGGGCCTCTGGTTATGCCAGCACCTCTTTGCCCGAGTGGAAAAATCGAATCGAGAATGTAAACGTTAAGCCCACCATCCATATACACAAAGCTTTAACCTGTAGTGCGTCAAAAACTCTCGATGAGCTAAAACACTTGAAAACACATCTGCTGGTTTCAAGATTCTTATTCAAAAAGAAAGAAAAACGTAGTTTGCTTCACTCTGCACGCCAGCTTGTATTTTATTTTACACACAATTGCATCTGAACAGCAAATGTCTCTGTAAATATTATTATGGCTTCATGTTTTCTGGTTGAAATATTTGATAAGCCCACCTGCTTCAAAACACAGAGGTTGAGAAAAATAGACAAGTCTACATTATGGCAGAGGTTGATAGTAAAATAATGGCTCATCATCTTCATTATTAAAAAAAAAAAAAGAAAACATATTCAACACTGGAAGCCTCATCTACAAACTTTTTTTCCCTCGTTTTATGTCACAGCACAATTTAAAACAACTACATATTTGTTCTACGATAAATGAATACTCACTTGACCTATAGGACACTGGTTTTCATTCATTACATTTCAGTGACACACAGACATGCCTTTCAGCTTATCAATCATATTCAAGTTACAGTTGGATAATATGTAGTCGTTCAACCAAATAATAAATGGTGTCGCATATTCCACTGTTGTTCCTTCACCAATGAAGCAGGAGGGATAGGTCTGAAGCTGATATAAAAAGTTGCAATGTTTCATATTATATATTGTGATTCTTGAATTACTGCTTGTTTCCACTTAACTGCACACTGATTGATACTTTTAACATCTACTATTATAGCGTTGAGAGCCAAAACACTGGAAATTGTCTCACGGTTCAAATATTTAACCTTTCTTATTTATTTCCCAGAAAATCTGATTCAAAAGAGTTTTTGCATCATTTCTTTTGAAAATAATAGTAAAGTTGGAAAAAACAAAATAATATCAATATTTTTAAAGCAATTTTCAAACTGATGATTGCGTAAAAGACTCGCATAAGTAAAAAAAAAAATAAATTAATAACTTAAATGTGTAATAGGCAACAATGCAATTTTCTTCATTCCTTCTAAGAGCACGAAAATAAAAGTGTAAAGTGACTTCTGTTAATCACATTTAGTTAATATTACAGAGGAAAATATTTGACAGCTGCATGCTGATTGCCAAGAAAACCTTGGCTGAACCAGGTATGTTTTTTAAAAGCTCATTTGACCCATTTCATTAAATAACCTGATGTTTATCACAGAGAAATGAAGTGACAAACCAAAAACACATCTCTGAGGCCAGCGGAAGCTCCTCTAAATTTGCTGCATAGGCTTCAGGTTGGGAGACACCTAGAAAAAATTTGACAGAGGACAAGTAGAAGTTTCATGTTTAATAAACCCAAGTCCAAAAACACTTCATAGTGCTAGTAGCCTAACTGTTACATTACTCACCTCAAAATCTGTGCCAGTGCATCCCTTGATATCTTCGGGAGTAAGTCCCTCCCATATTTCTACCAGGGTCAGACCTTTTGTCTTATCGACATCAAACACAGCCTGGCAAAAAAATGAGAGAAAGAGGATAGAAATGAGCGAGAGGAATAAGGGGGGTAAGGAAAAAAGATGGGACATTTAGAGGGAGAGAGATAAGAGAGGGTGATGAGACAAACACAAAACAGTGAGAATGAGCACTTCTGTGATAGACAGGTTGTGAGCCTTATGGCATCCGGTCACTGGGTCACAGTCAAGGATGTGGGGTCCTCATTTATTAAAAAGGACCCAGAAGAGACAACCTCCAGAAAAATACATCAGTGCCACAGGCAGAGGGCCAGAGTACCACTTTAGTGTCATCCATTCAACAGATGACAAAATAGCTGCAATTATTGGTGACACATCTAGGAAAGGCCTCAGAGAGCGGTCCTCAGCTATCTGAAGCTGGACTACTACAAAGCAGTAAGCAGTTTTATTTTAATTGGTGCACCATTTTTAACAGATTACTGTGTTATTGATTAAAATATGAATTTTGCTATAATGTTCAAAATAGTGGTTGCTGTGATGATTTTACACTGTACTTATGCACACTTGTCTACATTTAGGAATTTGTGAATGTGCACTTTGAGAATTTGTGAATAGACACATAAAAATTGATAAACAGACTCCAGGCTTCGAAATAAGCCAACACAATTTGCGCACACAGTGCACTCATAAATGAGGCCCTTGGAGATGTCAATATCTGACTGTAATGAAATACAGTAACAGCCAAAGGCATTAGCCCTGCAAAACAGAACCGAAAATAACCATGTTAAATCCCATCAAACTTACATGCCGAAGGGAAAAATACAGTAAATGTGAATATTTAAAGAAAATTTGACTAATGTTCTGTGTACCAAAAAGTAGACAAAAGAAGACCCATTAATAGCTTTCCTTCTTTTATAAGCCAAAACCCTTTTCACACATGCACTGTAGCCACGTTTCCAGACACTGCTCATAACAGGTGCATGCCACAAAGCTAATGAGAGTGGACATTAGCCAGTCTTTAACCTTCCAGCAAGCACAAGTCTGGATGATGTCGGATTACCGTGATGTGCATCTAGCACAGTCAATTGTTCAAAGCATTCAAAGCAAGTAAGCGGGCATCAGTTCAAGGTGTAATCTTATCTCAAACCTTGGATTCCCTTCTTGCATATATTCAAATACAATTAGTGAAAAAGTACACTGCAAATGAAGATTTGTATCTAAGCATAGGAACTACAAAAGCTACATTTTCTTTAACCATTTTAAGTCAATATGTAATATTTCTCCATCTAGCTTCATTTAGCTCCATTAACCGCTGGCTACTGAAAGTGTATACAGGAGTACAAATCTTAAGTGCCAAGTTTTAGTAAAAACTGTATTAGAGTAAGATAGTTCAGTTTCAACATTAAAGGTACAATGTGTAAGATCTCACCACTAGGTATCAATAGATTGCAGTCAAGTGAATTCTGTTTTCTTACACCCCCTGTTCATCTGTCAGACAAATATGTGTCCATGTCTAAAACACATGTTAAACTTTGTCAAAGTAGTCTGATAGAAGTCTATGAGTCAATAAAAATCACTTCTATCCTATAAGAGCGATACTCAGGTGAGTTGTTGAGGATATCCTGAACTTTTTTGTTGTTATTGAAAGTGGATCTAACATAGTTGGACTTGGACACTTTGCGCATAAACTCTCATTCTATATTTGAAAGTATTCAAACTGTTTACCAGAGGTGAAGTGTGATTTTAAGGACCCTCAAGCCTACCATTAGCTGGCATAATAATAGCTTCTAACCAGGTAGTAATTTTACTTAGCAGGTTCATTGTCAGATACCTGGAGATGGAAAAGTCAAATGTCTAATCTGCTGACCAAAAGTATGACAATCAGGAATAAATCCGCATATTTATGTTTGTGTTAAAGACCTGACTTTGTTTCTGGACATGAGGTTTGAGTTTGGGAGGAAGAGGATGAGGTGGAAATGAGGTCAGAGAGAAAAGAATGGTGGAGGAGGCAAATTAAGAAGAGACGAAAGACATAAATAGAGAGAAAGAGATCATAAAAATATGCATATACAAATGCTAAATGGTATAGTTAAAAAGAGCTATTTATAAGGTATACCACATATGTGGCCGTATGTAGCCCATCTACATGTTTTTAAGATGGTGAAGCAACATGGTGGCTTCCACAATCTGGCGCCCACTCCTGTGTATTTTTAATAGATACATTTATTCGTTTATGAGAAGGCATCGGTTTGTTGGAAGATATAATTACACACTAATCAATGTATATTAATGAGTAAAATGTTTTTAATGAAACAACCTAACAAAAACATATTACTGTTCTTGCTATTCTATTCTTAAGCTTTTAAGCTAACTTCATATACTTGTGCATTCTTATGTGTGTACTACAAGCTATTTTATAAAATGTGTCAAATTTGTCTTTTCTAATTGAATGTGACATTATCGTCAGTTAGCAGACTGCAACTTCTCAACACATGTCTAATATGACAGCTTAAGTAGGGGTTTGTACTGTACCATTTATATGATAGCTATTAAAAACTGATGCAGGGCAAAATGCCATTATCCCTATTTATGCAAACAACACAAAAATACTTTATATAGACACGCATACTCTTCGAGGCTGGCCCTGTTACTTCCCTAAGCAGGGCCTGACAGACTAAGTCATATTCACATTCAGGCTAAGCCTGTCAGGACTCTCAGCTCATTAGAACTATACACACAGTAACAGGGCAGGAGGAAGATATCTCACTCCAGTATTAGCAAGACAGATGGAATGTCACAAGGAACAGGGGTCTATGGATAACACAGACACTGACATGCATCTCTAATTGTGACACATGTCGCTAGTGATTAGGGGAAATTAAAAAATTGTCAAAATGTGCCAAAGGGTATATTATAAGATGCAGCACTAATGTACTCGTATGATAGGTGCTGTGCTATGTCAATGTGAAACTCCCTGTTTGCTTTACAATGCAAAAAAGCTTGCCACATAATGGCTTGGGTAAGCACATTTTAAAATGAACTAGGAGCTGATTTCATTTATAATAGCCACACTATACTAATGAATAACCAACCGTGCCTCCATTTGCAAAGCAGCCTTTTGTTATAAAAATGTTGAATCACCTTTCTTCGCAGTCTTCAAAGCCAGCACCATCATTAACCAGATTGATGCAAGTTAGTCTTTAAGAAGCCGGTAGTCTTCCCCATGTGCTGTCTGGCGAGACGTGGGCTGAATGTCATGTAACAACACTAAGGCACACTCTCTCGGTCAGCTTAACGTTTTAGACAAATGTGAATACAAGAGAAAAGAAGGAGGAGAAATTAGCACCTGACCTTCCAACAAATAAACAACAGCTTATCCAGCATCCTGTCAATATACTGCAGCAATTACAAGGAGTAGCTTTTGAGATGTTTTCAGACAAAAGCTCACAGGAGGACCATAAAAGAATTTCAATTTGGTTGCTGAAAAATAATTGCCATCACTGGTATTGCTGTCATTATGGGAAATGCCAAAGGTAATGATTTTATGCTCCCATTAAATGATTGAATAATTCAGGAGTCATTGTGTTTCATTGGTAAATGAATGGGCAATTGTTGTTTTTTTACTTCCACATTTTTAAAGAAGGATTTAACTGATAAGATGAGAAAAATACTCAAAGCTAGTGTGGAGACCTTTGTCATGGCAGCATGTAAAGTAACAGTGGGAACAGAGGTGATAAGAATTACTCACACAAAATCATTGCAATAAACTCCTGTAAGTCAACTAACTGTTAAATGAAGCAAAGTAGTAAAGAGTGAAGAAGTGGCAACATGGGGTACAAAAATGATTCCAGCAGCAGAGACACAGCTTGAGGCAATCGATTTCCTACCACACTTAGCTTTAAATCATAACATCACTATTTAGGACAACACTTGAATTGCTATTCCTCCTGGACATGTTGAGCCAAGGAGGATGCTGTGTTTGTGTGAATATATGTGCTAGGACAGCATGTGTCTGTGTGCGGAGTGTATTTGGTTTTAAAGGTTTTAGTTTCTGATCTTATTTTAAAAACAATTTGGAGCAGAATCATGCAAGAAAAGAAATCAATAGACAATAAAGTACAGATAAGCATTATCGGCTTTATTAAAGGTACTACACACAACGGCCGAGACTGTCCAAGCCGGGGCTCAAACCGGCAACCTTCCAATTACAAGGCGAACTCCCAACTCTTGAGCCACGATTGCCCGGTATCAGTATTTAATTTACCCAACCAATGGTTACAGCTTACATTCAGGTCTGTAAGTATTTGGACAGTGATATAATATATAATTTTGTAAATTCTGAGTAAACTGCAGAATTTACTTCACAGGGTTTAAAAAATATTTTATGAACTATTTAGGAATAGTCCCCCAGACAATGGAGTGACAATCAGTTTCATGGCCAGTTCTCTCCTTAGATAAACACTCTTGAGGATGTAGGTGCATCATTTTCCCTAATGCAAACTCTAATGCATTTTCTCTCAAGCAATGCTTCCATGAATATGAACAGAGAAGATTTATGACAAGTTGCACACTCACAAGCAGGAAGGCCAGATTAGACTTTACCAGTAAATATCGAAGAGAGTCTGCACAGTTCTGAAAAAAACTAATAAATCTTTGAAGAGATTAAATTTAGATTATCTCACACCATTCTGGTAAGAAGAGAAAAGTATTCAGAGGGTTAGGAACAGCTCATGATATGAAGCTGTCAAACATTATCTGTCAATTATAGTGGAGGCAATGTTATGGCATGAGCATGTATGGCTGCCAGTGGAAGCGTTAGTTGGTGAGGTGAATGCTGACAGAAGTAGCGGGATGAATTCTGAAGTGTACAGGGCTATATTCTCTGCTCACATTCAGCCAAATGCTCCATAACCCATAGCCCTGGTGCTTCACAGGGTAAATTAATATTCACCAAAAGCATACCGCAAAAGTAAGCCAAGAGTTTTTATAGACAAAGAAATGGGATATTCCTCAATGGACTAGACAGCAATATGACCCCAACCCAAAAGAGGATAGAGAGACACACAAACAAGCAGCAACAGAAAGAGGCGGCAGTAAAGGTCTAGAATTTGTTGAAGTTGACAAGTTCTAGACTTCAGGAAGTCGTCAGCTGTGAAAGATTTTTATACAAGTACTATATTAAAAACAATCCTTATATTTATAATTATATTCATTTTTTAAAAAATATCTTTGAGTCTCTAAACATGAGGAACTACATATACAATTGCTGTTTGCTGTTTTTAATCATTGTTATTATTATGGAGAACAATGGCAGCAGAGCAGACTATTGACCTACTTTTACAACTATTGCTGGTGAAATTATACCACAAGGACGCTATTAACTTGTGAAAAAGCAAGTTCGATTATGCTGAAAATTACACCAGGAAGAAGAAACTGGTCTGGAAGACTACCAGGCATGATAGCATAACTGATCTGGTTGATCTTATCTGCTCTGTGTGTGGTGGAGTAAAACAGGTGCATAAATAGATGCACATAAACTCACACACGTAGACTAAAACAGAGAGCAGAGGAGAAAACTAGTGCTGATGCAAATAAAAAAGTTCTATTGCTGGAAGTAAAATAAATAAATAAAATCTCTGTTGTGCATCTTCTCTCCCCTCACCAATATTCCTGAATATAAGAGATAGAACTGTTGCATCTATGTAGTTCTCTCTACGGCACACAGTATGTGTTAGGGCAGGTGGACGGTGATACATCAACCATGTGCAATGCTAAAAGTTTTTATCCCGGATACATGGGAAAAGCAAAAGAACCAACAACAGCACAAATATAAATTAGGTCTACATTCCTGGATGTTTCAAATATTTTTTTAAACTGCTCCCAACCCAGCTAACAACTAGGCTCTGCCTAATGCAGTACCATGCTGAAGCCTTCAAAAGCATCTTCTAGCTTGTAGCTAAGGAAGGACACCAACATCAGTTGACAGGCACAGGATACTAGATAATTCCCAGAGTACGCAAATGTGATATTGCTCAAACTTGACCACACAACATGGACAAAATTAATGCATTTGATTCAAGAGGTTTCCTTTATCTGAAAGTCACACCAAGATCACATGTGCACGAAAACGGATGCCCTTTAATATACTAACTCATGCAATCCGCCTCTAATGTAGGATACTCCACTTCCCTATACGCACCTCGAAGAGACAAGAACCATGGAGGTCTATAGATGAGTTTAGTGAGAAGAAACACAGGTATAGACTTCCTTCAAGATGTACAAATACCACACCTTGCAATGTGGGACACATTTTAAGGTGCAGTCTGTCACATTTTAAGGTCACTTAAGACTGATGTTTATTTGGTAGCTGCAGCACCTCCATCCTCACATCATCACTTATCTCACCCTCTCACAATCTGTTAGCATGTAGGCATAAGGAAAGTTGAGTTACTTTGGTATTATTTGGTCCATAAAACATAAAAAAGGAAAATTATATATAAACTTTGCTTTCATGGTTTCAGCATAGCCAAAATGTTCCATGAAATCTAGAGATGAGGCTTGTAGAAATCTATAACATGAAGTTACACACCTCATCTACACTAGTCTGATCTTATCGATGTGAACTCAAACAAGCCAGACTGATTTTTTTTTCTTCTGTCTCAAAAAAAGACAATGATGCATATAAATGTGCTGATATATGTGTGTCAAATAGGAAGGAAGTTGAGCACTGGCTGCAATTTTGCTAAGAGGAATGGATGAATGCCACCATATATTGTTTTCTTTCATTCTGTTTCTGAGAATATAATACAAGAGTACTTATGTACAGAGTGAAAGAGAGAGCGGCATAAGTTAAAATGAGGAGGATGAAAAGAAGGTGGTACCAGGGCTAGCGGGGCAATACAAAGAGCTTTAACCTTTATAAATGTTGACAGAAATCTGCTTGCTGAGAAATGTTGTGCAATCACAACAGCAGCCAGTCGAGCAGAAAAGAACTGGGGGTGGAAGCATGGACACGCTGTCTGACTTTGCCCCTGACAGGTCATGATTTCAATGAACAACCTCTAAAGGCAGTAACCACCAGAGGGTAACACGGAACTGACCGGAGTACATGAGGACACAAACTGCATCAACACCAAGCTCTTCTACTTACTGGAATCCCTCACTGTGCTTTTCTTCCTCAACTGCCACAGACCTTTTTCCTACTCAGCATTTATGCCACTTCCTTTATCCTTTTTACATTCCTTTGAACTGTCATCCGTTCCTAAATTCTGTGATATCTCCATCAGATAAGCAAACGTTTTCAAATCCTTTCATCACACACACAGCGGAGAACATAAACTATAATTAACATAATAATGTAAGAACCAACACACTCAAAAGCAAGCTCAGAGACTTATTCCTCAGCTCTAATGGAAGTTTGAAATCTACCCAAGAAAATATTCCAGAAAATGACAATGGCACAATGAAGTTAACCTTTGATCTTTTGAATGTAAAATTCTATCACAACATCATCTTATCCTATTAGACACTGTGTGTAATTTGGCATAATTAGCATATTAATTGAGAAATTAACTTAACCTTTGACCTCGCAATTTAAAATCAGTTCACATCTGAGTCCATGTGAACAATTGTGCCAAAATGAAAGAAATTCCCTCCAAATGTTTCTGAAACATCATGCTCAGGAGAGTAACGCTGACTGACAAATCGATAGGCATGCTAAAAATTAATGCTTCTGTCTCAGCCTGTCGCAATAAAAGGCTGCTGATGCAGCTCAATGGCTTCCACCATCAGTTGTAGAGACCAATAGTTTCTTTGGTGCATGAGTCTGTCAGTGGAACCTGAAGAGCCTACGGACAAGAACCAGATGTCCTTGTTCTGACTGTGTGCCACCCTTTGAGCATAAGACAGGGTGCAAAATATTCAGCTGCATCAAACATTGACAGACAAGGATGAAGATTAATTAAAGATGAATTAAATTTAAAGGGAAACCCAAGCCCAAGAATGAAAATCATAAAACCATAACAAATTAAATGTTTAAAAAAAAAATCATGTGATTGCTTATGAAAATCAATAGACTGAATTATTGTTATATGAACAAATTCGATTTCCATCTACTAGTGTCACTCTCTTTTATCATAACAATGTATCTGCTGCTTCTGTTTGCTCATTTTTGAATTGTGTTCTTGTGCTTAACAAATTCATTAAACTACCACCAAACGCAAGGTTTATGCCACAGCTGCCCTAAATTAACAGGAAGGTAATTACCCAAATCATTTTTTATGATTCTGTAAAAGTTAATGATATCTTTAATGCTAAAAGATTAGTATTATTGTTATCCATGAACTTTCTAATTTACTGTTTTACAAAAAGCTTATAAAAAACAATAAAGCACATAATTATTTTTTGACTAATATGCCAAATTACAACAATTTGTGTGCGAGTCTAGTGTGCCAGCTCAATTTTGGGTATGTGGATTCAGTTTCTTATAGGCCTAATATATAACAGTATAATTTTAATTTTTTTTAAATAGGTTTTGGGTAACATTTGTGTTTTCTTGTTTTTATGTTAAGCACATTTTCCAAGATCATGCAACGCATATAGCTTGTGCTTTGCGGCACAGCTTTAGTCCTTTGGTATTAGTTAGTTAGTGTGTGTGTGTGTGTGTGTGTGTGTGTGTGTGTGTGTGTGTGTTAGTGTGATGTAATGCATAGTGTAGGCACTTGTGTTTTATTGGTTAAGGACTTTTGTGTGCCCCTTGTTGTTACTAATACTAATTAGCTGTGGTAGAAAAGGAATTGAAATCACTGACGGCCAAAATGATAATCACTTATCAATGGTGAATAGTTAAATTTCATCAACACTCAGCTTCTCTAGTTTACGTGTGCTTTGTGGACTTTTGTGCATTATTATTTTGTTCATTATTGCTAATGACACAAAATGTAATTCCAACCTGTGTCTGCAACACTATTTACACATAGTACATTTCTGTACAGTCAGACATTGTATTTGACATCAGTAGAGGTGGACGTTCTTTGTAGTCTGAGTCACAAGCGTGGCGTTTACAGTTGTACCTCGTGACATCATCTAATAAATAGATTCTAAAAAAAAATCTGTGTTCAGCTGCAGTCGAGCAGGGGATTTAGATGGATTTTTGTGGGTTGACAAGTGTATTCTGTGGCATTAAAAAAATGAATTTTACATTATTCTATTAACATTAAAATCACAGGTATCTAATTCATATAATGCAGTATATTCCAAAACCCCAATTTTTAGAAAATATACTAAAAAAACTAGTTCTACAAAACACTCTCATGTCCCCCATGTAAATCCTTTCTAGGCTAGGAGTCCTGTTCAGTCATAGCTTACTCACTCGCACCGTCTATGTAGCAAACCTTAGTAAGCAGTCAAAGTTTATGACGAACAGCTCAATCATCCATTCATCTATCCATCCACCATTCACATTTGCATCCATGGAGGCACATCTGCATCTATTATGTACATATAGAAACAAAAAGAGAAAAGTGCACCTTTTCTGTGATGATCCGATCCACACATTGTTTCCCTGTCAAAGGCAGGCTGCATTTGTCCAGTATCTTGTGTTTTCCTCCCTAAAAAGAACAGGACAACATCATTGCCTTCATTTAGTATCTGGATGTTTTTGGAATGGATCTTTTATGTTGTACATATATGTGTATATTCAGTGTTTCAGCTGGGTGTGTATATTGATCCAAAAGGACATCCAGCACAAATACAGTGTGTGCCTCAGTTTCTCCATCAGACATCTTCAAGGAAAAGGAGAGAGAGAGAAAGAGAGAGAGAAGCCTCCAACGATCTCTAAGAGGCATACAGCACACGCCCTCTCTCACTCTCCCACTCCCCTTCCCCATCATGAATGAAAGCAGCCTTCAGGGCAGTAAATTTATGCTCACCTGCTGCACCATCTGGACTTTAGCTGGGCGCCAGACAGAGTCCCATTAGCAAAAAACAGCATGCTTTTGTAAATGCAGAATGTTACATTGCCCTTGCATCACATTGGTTTGGACTTTCTAAAAGTAAACCAATTCAGCTGGATTGCCTACTGCAAGTGTCAGAACCCCTGTGGGATTAGTCATCTCTTGCTGCAGCCCCGGTCTAACTATCAGCCCGTCTCAAAACACTAAGCCCAATTCTAGACTTGTATTTAAATTAACTGAAGATGAGCAAACAGGAGGTGGATTGTGTGCCTCACTAGAATGAGCCAGCCCTCTCTAGTAAAAGGATATTAAGCAATCCATTAGCAGAATTATCCTTAATCAGCCCTAGCACTCACATTCATTACTGTAGGAAGCAGATACAAGTAACGCTGGTGAAGATATAAACACGGGAAAAGGACGCTGTTAATTTAATTTTACTCACAGAAAGGAAATAAGTCTCTTGAGTGACTCGTAAAGGCAATGTTAGCTAGAAAAACCACAATAAGAGTTCATGCTAACACACCCTTAAGGCCTCAATGGTCGCTTCTATCACCGCCGCAACCTCGTCTCACAGTCACTCTAAGCCACTGCAGTATTCTCCTGAATGATAGGTGTCGCCACTCAGACAATATCGCCACATAAGCGCTGATATAGGAGGAAAATAAGTCAAAACCAGAAGTCAAGGGGAGGTTGCAAGTTTTTAAACTGTTAAACTGTTCTCCCTCTGTATTTCTGTATATCGCTGAGCTTAAAATGGCGGTAAAAAGCGTCACGATCGTACACTCGTGTCTTCAATCCAGCTCCTACTGCCAAAACGCAACACGCCAAGTTACAGAAATGTAGAGGCGCACAGGCGGCTGACAAACCACAAAGATTGTGTCACACGACACGCGATTTGACTTAAAAAAATCACTGCGTGACACAGCGAGCATATTGGCCCCACTACATGTTTACACACCTTAGCTGAATGCTCCATGGTGACCACCACCTTAGTTCCAGCGCTTGCCACCAAATCCATGGCTCCTCCCATTCCTTTCACCATCTTACCCTGAGAATAGAAGAAAAACAAACAGACTTGAGTTATTCCATCTAATCTTGGACAAAATGATATTTTCACTTGACTGATTTTTCACAACATTATCTAGAGAGTATAGTACAAAATTATAGTCGGTCAAATCCCTAGTTAGGATTACCAAAACATTTTACATTTAAGCTTAATTGACAATAGACCATGAAACAGCTACACATATGTTGAATAAAGAAAAAAAGGGAGAGAGAAAAAGACCATTTAGCTACATTTATCTATAGGGTCACACCAGTTAGTGGCACCAATGTGTTTTTATGCTGCATTCCATTTGAAGTGGGAAGCCAGAAACCCTTGATTCTGAGTTTGAAGTTTCAAATTCAAAGAAGCCCAGCAAACCCTGACTTTACAATTCAAGATGGCAGAAACTGAGAAGTAAAACCTGCAATCTGTACTACTACTGTTGTGTATTTGTGACTCTGTAAATAAGTCATAAACAAAGCACTAACACGCTCCATCTATAAATGTGCTGCATTGGTGTTTGTAAGTGCGAAAACCCCAACATTATAGTATATTGCTAGTGATGGATAAATGGTTCTACCTTCCAAGGGCGCAAAACAAAGCCTGTCTTTTCTTGCATTCTTGACTACTACTATTGGAACGCATACCTGACTTCCAACGTAAAAGTAATGCAGCATTAGAGAAAAAGAAACAAAAGAAGAAAAAAAACACCAGCAGAGTACTCCAAGCCACCTTTTCTGATAGTCCCACCTACGGCACGTGTGTCCCCAGAACTCCATTTTGTATAGACTGAATCACAAAGTAAAAATAATTCTACCTTTAATAATGATGCTTCACATTTATTGAGAAAACCCAAACAAATGCCACAAGACAACATTGACCATTTCTTAAGCCTTTTCAGTCACGGCATACGTAACGTTGAAAGCAGTATCAATCTGTTGAAGTGACAGCATTTTAAAATTCAGACACGGGTCACATTTATGTTAATGTTTTTAACAGTTTCATTCACGTCATTTACTGACGCAATGAGTTCTTGGTATAATGCAGCGCAGATCTCTGCTGGGGAACCACTCCAAAATCTAAGGTCTGAAACCTCTGGCCACAGGCTGGTGTGCAGGTTGACTAACAGACCCCTGCCTGAGGACTGCAAATTCCATACCTGGGTTTAGAGTTGGAGGTCTGACACGTGCAGAGAACTAAGGGGCAGAGAAGGGATTAAGTAGCTTAGGATTTTGCACAAGATAAAGGATTCCAGTGTGACCCTTTGAAGATATATAGGGGCTAGTTGTGCTGTAGTAATGTACTGAAAGACAGAGCAACAACAGGATTACAATGTTCTGAAGTCAGAACCAGCATAAGAATTATTCTGGTGCAGTGAATGGAGTGTTCTCTCAAGACAGAATGTCTCATTAGTAGTACAGGTAAAGACTTGTGCTGTTAAAATAATTCAGCCATAACTGCTCATGACCGGTCTGTTATTTTCAACAGAAAAACACAATGACAACTGCAAGAAATGTAAGCAATGCAGAGAGCAGGAAGAAAAAACATTCTGTATTAGAACTGCACTAAACATAACTGAATGATTCTGTGCAGGAATCCAGTGTACTGAAGCTTTGTCATGTCACAATGAATATTTTCTTCAATAACAAATAAAACCAAAACTGTTTTCTTTTTTTAAAAAGGTGGGAAAGAAAAATGCTAAAAAAGAAATCTGAGCTCTGCCAGCCGGGGAAAAAACTGTCTTCAAGTTAAACATTGGTCACAATAAGGAAGGTTTCCGAATAAGGAAGGTTGATGTGCACATATGGCCGCAGGGTGACGGCTCAATAACTGAATTAGAATCCCATTTCCTCATCAATCATGTGTAGAGCGTGGTTTGCTTTTTGCTCAATAACTGGAGGGTATGTATGCCAAGGGTGACGCATTGTAAGGATACTGTCTGCCTGTGGGAAAGGCCAGCTGGGGAGAGAAGATATTAACTGAGAACAGAAAGGAGATTTGGGAGACAGGAGGTGGGTTAGAATATTGGATATTGAAGAGGCAGCATTTAATTTCATTTACTTGTTTGTCGTCCAATTGAAAGTGGCCTGCTGTAACAGCATATCAATACCCTCAAATAAACTACCAATATCAGGTTTAATACAACTGTATCCATTTTGATTTTTAATCTCCAAACTGTCTCACCAGCTTTTTTTCTTCAGCGTTTTTATTTATTACACAGACACTTGAGATTAAACAGTGTTGTTTTTCATATAATCAATGTTAATGCACTTTATGACAGCCAGTGGGCTTAGGTGATGTGTACACAGGCCTAAGGGGATAAGACTGTCTGACCTGCTAAATGCAAGTTGTAATTTACAGCTACCATCCAGAACTAGACATCTGCTAATGTACTCGATTTAACAACCTAGGCTGTTAATCGAAAGGGTGTGTCTTTTGAGATCATAACCACACAAGTATTAACATTCTAGTATGGTTTTGATTAGTAAAAATCAAGACAATGACTCTGGAGGAAATTATAAAATGGAAAAATCCAATTTTTTATTTTGCTATGGGGCAGTACATTTATCCCTAACTGCAAAAATGATTTGATGTATTTTCTTGTAACCAAAAATGTACCAGAGGATCAACAGCTTTCTGTGGAAGTAGTCAAATGTGTCACAAATGATTTTAAGTAAGTAAGTAAGTAAAGTTTATTTATTAAGCGCTTTTCATAGACAGGTAGTCGCAAAGCGTTGTACACAAAGATTAAAATAAACAGTACGATAAATAGCAAAATGTGACCTTGTTGAATATAAATTGTGCAAGAAAATAAGATTTGATGTGGAAAATTAAAGAAAGGTTGATGCTCTGTTTGTCAGTGACCTATATTGCTGGGAGGATTGGCATTTACTTCCCTCTCATTTACAGCTTTGCACGAGGTTATCTGAGCCTACTTTGATCTAAACTGCTGCATGCAGCAAAACTCAAAATTAACATGATCTGTAAGAGTGTAAAAAAATCAAATTAATGGAGAGTTATGATGGGAAAAGCAAATCTATTCCACCCAGAAGGCTGTATTATCAAGGTATGTTGAACCTTATGTCATGAGGCTGGCTCTTTCACATTCACCATGTTAACAGGGGTCAGCCCAACCTTGTCTGGACCAGGTTTTCCTTAGAATTCAGTTAAAACTTGTCTCTAAAGTTCGACATTACATGAATATATATGCGTTAGGTTGACTTATGTTCCAGTAAAATGCCTAACCTTTGAGTGGCACTTGAATGTTGAACTACTCACAATAACTTGCCTCTCAATGTTAGACGTCTTAAAGACTTGTGTTTTGCAAAATCAACACTATGAAGACGACAAAGCTACACACAACATTGAGCCTCTGACCAGCAGATGCTGTAAACTAAAGCATACTTTCAGAACAACACCCATAGAAATATCCTCTTTTTAAGCTGCCAACAAGAGCAGAGTAATTTAGTCATTTAATTAACAAAGCTTTAATGATATTAACCTTGTTGGTCTGACTGAGGCTGGTTCCTTTTAAATTTCCTCACCACTCTTACTGTGTCCATTTGTCTGCTATAATCGTAGCACCACAGGGCCACTAGGACACTTAAAAGTATGTCAGGAAACAATTCAGTAGCAGAAACACACAAAAACATGAAACATCTCTCTTCTAAACAATGTTCAGCTCCCAAAAACCCTACAGCTGTACAACGGAATATAGAAGAGAACAACAAATTCTACATAAATGAACATAAGGATTTGAGACTTTTAGTAGTTCTACATTAATGGCCTAGTTCAACTGTAGATGTTATTCATCATATAAAATCCAGGCAAAATAAAAGCTACAGCAGCCAGTCAGCCTGGTTCCAAATAACACATAAGATCACAATGTTAAATAACATGAATCTTCCTGATTGGATGTGTACAGTCATTGAGGTTGATAAAAAAATTAAACAGCCAATCAAAACTGACAACTAATGTCACATGTAGGGTGATAACCAGAGACTGGTTTGAATCTAAATGTGTAAGAAAATAAAATAGGCAGGAAACATGGAGAAAACCTGCCATTCATTTCCATGGCTGCATAATACTGTTTGCCCTATATGAACAAACTGACAACTCACTCGCAAGTAAGTTACAAATCTACCAGTAAGCACACATGCAGTATTTACTGTATAGTGTAGCTGAACCCGACATATTGATTTGTTTCATCCCTCAAAAGGTGGCGTAATTGTGCGTTTCTCAAATTACATTCAGCATGAAAAGTTTGAGAACTTCAATTCAACAACAGATGGCAGGTTATTTATCTTGTTCTTCATTCAAAGTGCATAATTTACTTAACAAAAGACCTGGTAAAAATATTCTAACACGAGATAGCACACAGACTCACGAAAACCATCTCACAACTATAACAATGAGTGATTAATGGTGGGGTGGAGGGTGTGGGGCTGCCGGGAGCAGTATAACTGGTGCAGAAACCTGATAAGACCTCTTAAGTTGAAGCTTTGCTAAGATGACACCTATCACAATATGTAAAAGCATAGACAATGACAGTCTATCTCACTAAACCACCATTCAAAGTGAGCCCCAGGTGCCAGAGGACTAAGACTATTGCTGTTTAGACCAAGTATGGAACAGTTTGAAATGGCTATATATTCTATTCTAAAAAAACTAAATAAAAAACAAAACAGAATATAATTTAATTGTACATGTACAATGACAACAAAGGACTATTGTATTCTATAACAATTTTATACTGTGATTTGCTGTACATTCAAAACTGTTGGTCCATCTCTCCAGGAACATGGGACAGCAGGCAGTTAAAACAAACAAACAAACCTTCAAACCTAGTACTTAATGTCATCTGCCCTGTGAAGACATTAGATTCTTCCCAAAACAGGTAAAAATATTACATAGTAATATTATTTTTCCACTTTGAATGACGTATTAAAAATTAATTTTAATTCTTTTTATTTTGACTCTTTATTTTTTCACTCTTTAAATGCCATTATGTTTAGATATCTCCACTGTTTTTTTTATAGAAAAAAACAAAACAAAAAATAATGTCTAAAAACTTTATTTCAAGGAGTGTTTGACTATTATTTTATTATTTTATTAGGCCCAGCATCAGCTGGCAACTGGCAGCAACACTGATTTGAATGCATTCTTATTTTCTCTACAGTGTCCGATATTTACAAAAACTCAACCTAACACCAACAGCTGTAAAAGTACTGTATAGTAATATTTTTTCTACTTTAAATGACAGTCTTTTAAAACTGCTTCAGCTTGAAATATAAATATAAAATATTAATTATAGCTTTTGGATTATAGCTGTATAAAGAAGAGGGACTCCAGCTGAGGTAGAGCACAGTTTGCAAATGTACAGACTGAGGTCTTTGAATCCAAGCTTCCCACATGGTGCTGCCAGCTCTTCTTTTTTTGTCCGTGCAAAAATCACTGCCCTTACATTTGCTGATGAGAGGGGCTCATCATAGCAGCACCCTACAGATTTGAATTAATTAATTAATTTTTTGACTTGTAAAAACTGTCCAAAATGAGAACTGTGATGACCACTCCACCCTGCCGTCCTTTTGGCCTGTTTGTGTGGCATGTCTCGTTTGCAGGCATTGGAGGTAGGGCTGGGCGATATGACCCAAAATTCATATCTCGATATTTTTTACCTGGACGGCGATATAAGATATATATCTCGATGTTTTTTTAAAGCCATAAAGTAAGAACAAAATAAGAGTTCTTAGTCAAACAGAGCATAGATGTACATAAAATTTACTCAAAAATAAATTATGAGCATTTATTAAATAATAATGCTCCATAAATAAAAGAAAACAATGTTGTTTTTGTGCATAACAAAAAGCTCACAATTGTGCAGTCAAAATGTAAACTAAAAGACGCTGAGCATAGTAACAAAGACAGATTTCACAGCTGCTCTGTTCCCAACTTCTACTGTGTGACTGACAGCATTGAGTTTGAAATCCTCTTTGTAACCACGTCTCTTAACAGGTTTCATTTATGGTCCTTATCATTATACACACACACACAATACGGTAATATTACGTTGAAGCACAGTACGTATCACTCCGCGAGGCTCCTCGGTCGCCGTAATGCTCTGACAATCCATCAAGCGGTGCAGCATCGTAGCTTACCAAAGTCGTACTAAAACATTTTTGACAGATTGCTGAGCGCCGTGTTCCACATAAAATCGGTTCGCGGCCATCAAGCACAACCAGAATTCATACATAAGGCGCGCTGTCAACTTTTGAGAAAATGAAAGGATTTTAGGCTGTGCAGCGCCTCTGGGCTGCATGGCGTTAGCGTGGTTAGCTTATTAGCGTGGTTAGCTAGCTAACGCGTTGACGGCGTCCAGCCCCACGCACGGGGCGATGCGGAGTAACTCGTTAACGGAGATTTGCCGTGTCCATCTTGTGGCTTCCTGCAGGTGAAGCGATGGAGGAGGAGGGGGAGTTGTGTTCAGTGAAGGAGAGGCGAGTAACGTTGCGTAAAGACAAAAGTGGACGAAAGAGAGCCAAACTTGCGGCTCCACAAGTATAGTTATAACGTAACATAGACTATATCGATATAAAGGATACTGTCACATCTTATATCTTGTATAAAAATATATTGATATTTTTTAAAAACTCGATATATCGCCCAGCTCTAATTGGAGGGATGAAGCGGTTCATTCCCAATTAATGACACTGGCAACACCTGGGCCCGGTGTGCCAGTGCTCTATATAAGCTTTCAGAGCTCTGTTGCTTGGTGGCGTTTTCCCCTGAGACATCCCTCTGGATTTTGCTTGCATTTGGTTTGGTTTTGCAAACAAACAAACTTTGCATACACAATCCTTCCAACCATGCACTCATCTACACCACTGATTGTACTGACTACACACGCCATGGTTTGTATAAGGTGGGCGATCGTGGCTCAAGAGTTGGGCGTTCGTCTTGTAATCGGAAGGTTGCCGGTTCGAGCCACGGCTCCGACAGTCTCGGCCGTTGTGTCCTTTGGCAAGACACTTCACCCGTTGCCTACTGGTGGTGGTCAGAGGGCCCGGTGGCGCCAGTGTCCGGCAGCCTTGCCTCTGTCAGTGCACCCCAGGGTGGCTGTGGCTACAATGTAGCTTGCCATCACCAGTGTGTGAATGTGTGTGTGAATGGGTGGATAATTGTGTATAGTGTAAAGCGCTTTGGGGTCCTTAGGACCAAGTAAAGCGCTATACAAATACATTTAAGGTTTCTTTTTTTTGTTTTATTTACTTAAAATAAATACATTTTGGACAATCCAGGTTTTTGTCATGGCTGTGCGACCCGGTTTGTGACAAGCATCCCTATATAAACCTGCAGTTCCTCTGTGTCCATAAGCCACTAAGTGTTTCCCATGCAGGTTTGTGATGGCCACAATTTGCTGCAAGATTTCATCCATCAGCAGCAGTGCATAGCTAGTGGCAGGGTGTGTATGTCCCGGGATCAAACTTCAGGCGGCTGGGACATAGCAGAGCTTTGAAGTCTTTGTAGGAGACCAAAATATGGAGATAGAGAAGTAGATTAGGATGTCTCGAGACCGGTCTTGGCCAAAACTCATCAGAACTAGTACCTAGTGTAACTTTTTAGATACCATTTGTTACTTTTCAAATTCTATATTTATTAAGTTATGCAGGCTTGTTTGCACAACAAGGCTAAATAATTACATAAACTTTTCTGAATCTAAATAGTGTACTTTGGTAGAATTAAAAAAATAAGTGTAGTGCAGGTCTATGATGATTTTTAGTGCTACTATCATCTAGTCTTGATTCTGGTTCTGTTTTGGTTAAGTCCTAAGTAGTCCTGATTTTGAACCGTTGTAGTCCTGTTTTAATTTCGGATCAGTTCTGGGTCTGGTTGAATTGGGGTTTAGTGCCTGTGTCTTGATACAGCCCCGACTTTGTTCGGCCTTGCTACTTAATTCAAAAACTAGTTTAAGGTGTCCTGCATATGTGATATTTATTTTTTTCCTATATGAAGTCATTCTTTTTTGAACAAAACTCAAAACAGAGCCTAATAATCTTTCAGTCATTTCTACCCTCACTTAATTTCCTTTCGCTGCTCAGCTCTCACACAGTGGCTTAGCTATGCTCCAATCCCTCCATATTGTGGCCAATCACATGCGAGGATATAGGATAATATCATTATGTGAAAAACCGAGAGGGTGAGAAACGCGACAGTCAAGTGGAGCATGCGTCTGTCCTCTCAGTAAGTGAGTGAGACAGTAGACAGCGGTGAGGAGGGCTGTGCAAAAGCAAAAACACATAAATATGCCTGACACCCGTAAACGAAGCAGCATCTGGCTGCAGTTTAAAGACTTTTTTTGTCTCGGTCTTGGTCTTGGTCTTGTCTCGACTTGGTCTTGGTCTTGATACCCTCTGGTCTTGGTCTTGTCTTGGTCTCGGATTAGGTGGTCTTGACTACAAGTCTATAGAGAAGTTCACCCTGTGACTTCAACCATCTCCTCTCTTCTCTCACCTTCAGGTAAGTCCTCAGAGGAGGATGAAGCGCCATCTTTACACTCATAAATCGCCTCCTGTGTGCTGTAAAGTCTTGCATCTCCAAAATGCCTGTACTTCTAACAATGCAGTGCAGCTGCATAGTCTACCTGAGAAAGAACCACATTAAAGTCCAATTATTGTTTTATTTTATTTGCTGCTGAGATATCTTTGAAGCTCTGAAAGGTACTCATCGTTTATTATTACTGAATTACTTTATAACACAGAGTGTGGCCTTCTAAGAGAAAAGACTTGAAGGTGAACATCACACACATGCACACACACACACTCACACAATTATCCAACATCAATAGCTTCGCGCACTTATCATTTTAGCAGAAAACAGAAAAATGTAAAATTTTGGTACATGCCTTGGATGGCAAAAAGAAGCGCCACCTGGCAGACAAATATAAAAACTAAAAACTGAGGGTTAGGTTATCTTAAAAGATTGAATTACTTGATGTCATGATAAATGTGGGATAAAAAAAAAAGCATTTTCAAAGATTTTCAATGGGGCATTTTTTTGGCCTTAGGATAAAATGTGGAGGTTTTTGCATCGCTTAGGCTTTTTCTGCTAATTTAAGGAACTGGGATGACAATTTTATAATAACATTTTTAAAAAATGAATATCATCTGGCAAATATGAGCCATACTAATTCAGCAAAGCCAAAATAGCATGAAAATAAAAAAACGCAATGACACAAAAACACCAGGATCATCTAAGGGTTAAGGCACGCTTGCATTTTTTTTTCTGTTGCCATGGCTACAGCATACAATTTTCTCATTTGTTGTGCGAGTGTTCGCTTTCTAGTCAGTGGCAGAAACACCACAGAAAATGACCCCCTTCACAATCCAAGAGTTCCCACTTACCAACTGGGTTCCTTTCTCTCCCTTCCAGTTCTCTGACAATTTCCACTGTCTGATACAAACGGCTCTCTATTTAATAACATAGCAACAGACTGCCACAAGCCTTCGTTACCCAGACAACTAATGACAAGAATCAGAGAGATGGAACTGACAGCAAGACAATGCACCCCGTGTTCAAAGCAACCGAAAAACACAACTGTTTACAATGTATAATTGGTAAATATGCTCCAATCCACCATAAGTAAAGCTTTCACTGTAAAGCTGAAATTTTAAGCAGAGAAGCCCAAGTAAAGTAAAACTTAGAAATATATATACACAAGAAGACACAGAGAGATTACAAATATCCATTAGGACATTTTTAACTTATAAGTCTTCAGTCATGTCTAAGTTAAATTGTTGTTATAAATATATAAAAAAGAAAAATCTTCTTAAGCAGCTTCATTAAAGCCGCCACCAGATCTTATGAGCACTTAGGAGAGTAACTGCATTTTAATAGTAAGTAGTTTGTAATATTGCTGCACTTAGCTGCACTTATACTGAGCCTCTGGGGTTTTGGAATATATGTCTGAGGCAGCGGCCGTTTTCTCCATTTAAGCTCAACAATGATCAATTCTAATTCTGTTCTGTAAAATACAATCTTCAATGAACAAAAAAAGTAAAGGATAAATCATAATCATTGACTTTTAATAGACTCATAATTAGTAACAAATAAAATGAATATTTGAAAAAATAAATAGATAAATACAATTAAAACTTCACTTCTGACACAAGGTTCTTTTCCTACGCTGCCAATGGTTTCTTAAATAAAAAAAGAATTTTAAAAACATCTCTGTCAAACAACCATCTTAGTTACTGTAACAAGATCGTAGTGTTCCAGACAAAATCACAATAACAAAATTACACATTTATCATTCTACCAAAGCACCTATTTTTAATATGAAGACGCAACATAACCTACCATCACTTGAGTGGGCACGTTTTTAGTAAAATAAACATATGTAGCATCACAATAAACATGAAACTGTAACTTACTCTAAACCTTATTACTCTTTCTTGAACTTATTCACATACTCAGAGAGATACAATTTCTCACTTTGAGTGAGAATTCTTCTTTAACTCTATACTTATAATAATAATAATAATAATAACAGCCAAAGTTGTGAATAATAAAAAAATCTAATAAAAAAATTGTTTCTCTTGCCTTATCAATTAAAAGCTATATCAATTAAATGATTTAATTTAAAAAATCCAATTAATCTTCACACTTCACAGTAAAACCCAGAAAAAAACTTTCTGCAAATATTAACAACTTTTTTGTGAGTGATTTAACTTTAAAATGTTTTTGTTGACCATATAAATGTTTATGCTTTCGTTAACCTTTATACGATTGCCCTGAAGTGCTTGTTTATTCATTTCAGTTTTAAAGGAACGGGTAAAACTAATGACAGAGTTTGGTCAAAATAACATTGGAAAATGTAAATAAAAGAGAGACATGATTCTCAGAATGGGCTCACTGAGTGCAGCATGGTTAAGACCTTGGAGAAGCTTACAGCTGCCGTGAATACTCAGAATAACACCTCTGAGCGTATATTGGGTTACATCAAGGAGAGGTCTGCTCAGAACAACACCTCTGAGCGAAAGCTGGATTACATCGTGGAACAGCTCACTGCAGTTGTGAGTTCTCAGAATCGGCTCTCTGAGCACAAGAATTATAAGACCACGGAGCGCAAGTTTGATAACATCATGGAGAAGCTCGCGGTTCTCCAACGGGAGATTGAGAGACCAGTGTCAGAGTGTTAAAGAACAGCTTTGAAATTCTCATGAGCTGCTCACATAAAAGAAAAATCAACAACATCAACATCATAATGCGGATATCCCCTCGGCGCCAGCTGTGGGCTCAAAGCTGGAGCCGAACAAAAACTCCCTGATAACGACTGTGTTTGACTGTTCTTCCCACTCTATGCAAGACCACCTGGGTTGGCTGGTACACTGTTTACTTAGCCTGATAGGGTGAAGGACACTGTCTCAGCTGAACTATGGACATACACACACATACACTTACACTGATAAGGACTCACTCATCCCCCCTCCCCTTCCAATGCCTTCGATGCTTGTTGCCTCCTGGGAACACGAGGCGGGTCTGGGCCTGCGCTGGAGAGTCAGTGCAGTGGCAGGATGGCTGCTATGTTGCCTGGGATTACTCCTTATCCCCTACCCAACCCTGTTGCTGGTCACGTGCTCTATAATGTTGTACTGTGGACATTTATGTGCTTTCTGTGCAGAGGAGTTTTTTTGTTTCCTGTTCTCATGCTGTCCTCCTATAGCCCAGCATGAGTAGAGGTCTCTTTTTTCCTCTTGTACTTTCCCATTGTAGTTACATTTCAGTGGTTTTTCTGTAATGCAACCGTTCTCTGACTTGTATCCCCATGTGATGTCTGTGTTGTGTGTGTAAGGTCGGGGGGCGGGTTCATTCCACTGCAGGGCAACCTGCCATTGCATGTGGCAAATAAAATTTGAACTTGAACTTGATTCTCATTTTGAAACCTGGAAGGATGTGCATATAACAAGAAGCATTTTGTGTATCTCACAATATAGCACAACAAGTCCAAATTCTGTATTCTATTACCCCTTTTCACTTCATCTATTGTTTTTCCAGATGTTTCAGCCTGAGTGGAGATGTAAAAGCGTTTCAAAGCCCTCAACTGGAAAATGTTCATCTGCATTTTGCATATTAAAAGCATTTGAAATCAACATAATCTCACTGAGAGTACTGCATCCCCAACTCCTACGTAAAACATTTCCAATTTCACGCTATGCACCCATCTTTAGATAGTGAATAATTTTCATTATTACAAAGGGTTGCAAATGTAATTCTCATCATCCATCCTTTCTAAAGAGGGGATAATGAAGATTGAAGCGTAGGTGAGGACAGAAGTATGTGTGCCAATGTTTCCGCATTGTTTTGCTTTTCAAAATGTCCAGAATTACACAAGAGAACAAAATAAATTCTTTGTCTATGAGCAGCTCCACTGCAGGGCTTCAAAATCTGCATAGCATACCTAATCAAGCACTGGTTAATTAGCAATTACCATGGACAAACAAGTATGAGTGAAGTGGTAAAAATTAAATGAATTAAGTTGCAAAATTTACAAATCACCATCAACAACAGTATCCTATTCACCTATTGAAACTCAAAATCTTTACTGATATACGTTGTTTTAGTTTGAAATGATGTAACAATGGTTAGTGGAAACCAAAACCATCAACCCTTTGAGGGCTAGACTAAAGAAGAAAAACTAAAAAAGGAAATAACACAAGAAATCAAAGGTAAAATTGCATGTCTCCAAGACTGTGGCAGTTTCTACTTTGTCGCTTAGAGGAGATGTGTCTATAAAATGATGTACATGCTGAAACAACTCTGCACGTACACGTCAGCACTTCAGTGCAAAAAAAACAAAACAAAG